>NW_027282687.1:0-145000 GCF_046629955.1 Centroberyx affinis
CTATTTTAGGTGACCTTGTTTTAGAAGAATGTAGCAATCCATTAGCAATCCAGTAATGAGCTGAGATGTTCATTATTTTAGATATGGTGTTCAATATATGACAAATTAATCATATACAAAAGTATAACTGTATAGCTGCATCTGGAGTCAGCAATGGACAATGAAGATTGTTATCAGACACACCACAACCTGAGAAAGCTGTTACCTGAGGAAGAGCATCAAATAATTAAAGAAGCGGCATCATTCTTAGGCTAGGAGTAGTTACATGACACCATGCGTGAGCACATGGAGTTTGTAACTTAAGACTTGACAGGTCAAAGACAAATGATTAAACTTCAAGCATTCACAATGAGAAGTGCAGCATAACACCGGACTTCCTGAAAAATATCTTAGAGGAGAGGAGTAGGACGAGCCATTAATGACAAAGGAGTCATACACTGGTAGGATGGCACAGTCAAACTGAGAATTTCCATCACTATAGTTCATGTTTTAAGCACTGAGATATGAATGCCATTAGACAATCAGTGTACCCCAATTTCTGACTCCTCTGACATTACAGACCCCACTTCTATCATCCTCCCTTGATGTGAGTTGTTCAGTTTACTTAAGCGCTATGAGACTTTGAACAAACTAATGATTGTATGGAATACATTGACAAAAACTTTCAAAAGTAAAAGCAAAACATACAAATGATACCTTACACAATTCACAGTTTTCATATTCCCTTTTGAACAATTAATGTATACATATAAAATAATTTTATATGACAATAGAAAATACTCTGTTTAAGTAATAATTTTAATCTATGGCTTTATATCATAAATGGAAGACATTGCTTAGTTATTTGGCAGTAGAGCATTAAAATTGTTCTATACATTAAGCCACACAAATAATGCAAAAGAAAATGTCATGTCCATTAGTTTAAATGAAATGGCAATTAAAAATTTGAGTTTTTGAGAGTCAAGTCACACTTTCACAATGGTGATGCAATGCAGTGGTGCAGTCTAGTTTGCTGTAGTGGGATTTGTAATTTAAAACAATTTCCTGCATTTCTACACCACCTAACCTCTTGGATCAAGTCAAGAAACACCATGGCCAAACTCTAAGCCCCTCCTATAGGCCTATGGGAAGCCACCACGTTCTGTGCTTCGTAACACAGACAGAGTGCACAGGGTGAATCTAACTATAAAGCAAGGAATCTCTGTCTGTCTGTCTGTCTGTCTGTCTGTCAGTGAGTGTGTGTGTCCTTCGCATATCTCGAGAACCGTTTTTGCACCGGATTTGGTGCAATTTGGACACGCAACATATTTAATATTAATAAACTTTGAATAAACAAGCGAACAGCGCTTTGTGCAGTAGCGGGGCGAATGGGCACTGCACTAGATTTATGAATGGAAGTGTGAATGGAGGAGATGCCTTCTCCTACAAAACTTATTTTATTGCTGTTATACTCTACCCGGTATTTGTGAAACAAAATCACTGAAGTGAAAGTTCTGTCACAAAACTATATTGGGTAACACTTTATAATAACCATCATTAATAAATGGTAAATTGATAGTTAATTCAACTTTAGTTAATAGTTATTTTACTGTTAACAAACAATGAAATGATCATTAATAATGTTTACTAATTATCATTTGTTTATAAATTATATATTGTATCATAGCTGATAAGAGAGGGTAAAAAGCTATGATACAATATATAATTTATAAACAAATGATTTTATATTACACAAACGAATGATAAAATAACATAAATTATAGCATTACTAATAATTAGTAAACATTATTAATGATCATTTCATTGTTTGTTAACAGTAAAATAACTATTAACTAAAGTTTAATTAACTATCAATTTACCATTTATTAATGATGGTTATTATAAAGTGTTACCCTATATTGTTACGTATCCTTGCGCATTTTTAAGTGGGTATACAGAAATCCTGGAGCTTTCTTATATATATACCTGCGTATCACGTAGACTACACCACTGATGCAATGTGGCTTTACAAATTCATATTCTTTAAATTGTTTATTTATTTATTTCTGTATAAAACATTTTAATACACTTCTTTTCTCTGCTGTCAATAATTTGTAATGGTCAAGCATAAACACAAAATATATGTAGTTTAATTGGAGCATGGGCTACCCAGCTTTACAATGTCTTGTTGCTAAACCCAAACAAAGTAAGCAATTTCATCGAGGTCCACAGGATAGTCTGTGAGGTGCAGCGGCTCCTTGATATCAAATCTCTCCCCCTTGTAGCTTCGCCACCGGCCGGCAGGTAGGTAGATATCACGCTCTTGCTTTCCAGGCTCTAAAACTGGTGCTACCATGAGGTCATCCCCAATCAGGAACTGGGAGTCGATTTTATAGGCTGTCTCATCACCTGTGGCAATCCACCAAAGGGGCCGTATGATGGGGTCTCCTGTGTCCAGCACCTCGCCAGCCAGCTCCAGGACCCTCGGTGCCACAATACTCTCATGGAGGGCCGTGTATTTCCGAGCAATCTCAACCACCTCATTGTCATATTCCCACGGGGGAATAGAAAACTGCATGGAGGGCATGAAAGCTGACAGCTCCAGCCAGCGGATGTAGAGCTCTCGATCAGGTAATGCACCATTTCCATCTGTACGGTTCTGATAGGCATTCCCTCCAATCATGTCAGGTAGAATGAATTGATAGCCAAGAATGCTGATGGTGAGCACTGTGGGGATAAGGGATTTGAGTCCCATCTCATAACCCCACACAGAGTCCCTGTCAATAGGTCTGAAGAAGCAGGATATGTTCTGGGATTGGTAGCCACTACGCAGTTCTGCTCGATCATTGTAGGGAATTGCCATCTCCGTGTAACGTCTTGTGAAAGTGCTTGGGTCCCGAATGGGAGTTCTGGTGCTAAATTTCCACGGCAGGTAATTGGTCTCACCAGCATCAAATTTGAAGGATGACACCCCATACTTGGAGCGTAATGAACGCAGGTGGGAGGCAAACCAATCACGGGCCTCTGGATTTGTGAAGTCCAGAATGCCACCAATGCCATTCCACCAGCGCACCAAGGCCGGCAACCGGCCTGTAGGCTCCCGAACAAACAGCCCTCTCTCCACACAGGTGTGGAAGTTGTCTGAGTCATAATTAACAAATGGATGAGTCCAGAGGGACACTAGAAATCCATCTGCTTTAAGTTTCTGGAACATGGCTGAAGCATTGGGGAACTTTATTGGGTCAAACTGGAATTCCCCATAGCGGCTGGTATAACGGTCGTCTAGTTCCAAGTGGCTACAGTTGAAGCCATTCTTGCGAATGTTGGCAGCGTATGTCAAGAGTTTCTCTTGGTCAATGTCAGTCTTATGTAGTGCCCACGTGGACCAAATAGGATGGCGAAACATGACTTTGGCAGGCACTTTGTTTGGTTTGTTGAAGTATCTGCGGACCATATACTTGTGAATGGATGTAACGTCCAGGCCCACACACACTCTGTAGCTAAGTTCAGCACACGGTGCCTCCCCGGGGTTTGGCTTGAAGGGACTGTCATGGTATCGTGCCTGGAAGTACATGGTCTTTTCTGTGTTGTTCCAGCCCAGGTGAAAGGGCACAGAATTATTGATCTTGATGGCTGTAGCATTAGATGAAAGCCAGTAACTCTCTAAAATTCCACCAAATTCATTGCGGTTTGAGTAGATGTCACTAGTGACAAAGGGTTTGGGAGCCTGTTGGCCAGAGATGGATATAGGCCAATGCTGAATTGCTGACACTGCACCACCATACCAGTGTGAGAATTTGTAGGTCATGGCATGCTCCACAGGAATGTCAGGAACCAGTTCCTCCCAACGCACGCGGTAGCACTGCACGGTGTCCTTGGGCCGCACCGTCTCAATGAAGAAGTTCAGTTTTCTATCAGTGGTTCGCCCACAACTCAGCATCTCCCCCTCTTTAGAGCAAGAATCTAAATCCAGAGTCCCTGACCTGCCAAAATTCAAGAGCCATTACATTATTAACTCACATTTCTGTGGTCATTGTAACAATTAATTGACAGAGGGTAGCCTACTCAAAACCTTGTTAAAATAAGCACTTCAGTTCAAAGTAATAATACTGTGTGTGTGGACTACTAGACAGTGAGTGGAACATTTATTAATAGTATGCTAAGCATTTGTAAACTATCCATAGAATGAAACTGTGAAACTGGAAATAGGAGTTGGACACAATACTGAAGCATATTCCATAATATAGTACATTTGGCTTCACATTGACCATATTGTCAGTGCAGCCGTCTTAATATTATAGCTGGTGCAGGAAAAAGATGGTCAGTTAAGATAGAGAATAAATCTCCCTCCTGGGTAATTTTGTACATTTGAAATATCACATTTCTGATGTGTCTGAATTATGTATCCACACATGAATCAAATTCCAATTCCCCTACCACTAGTGAATAATACCAACCTGAAATCCATTCTGAAGACGATTGACCCGCCCTGGTTGCGAATAATGTAGCCATCTTTATTCAGGTCCAGCAGTTGGGTCTTAAGCAGCTCAGCTTTGCGTAGAGAGGCAATGTAATAGCACCATGCAGTCACTGCTGCAATCACCAGTACCAACCCTATTACTCCCGCTCCAACTAAGGGTCGAGTGTCCTTGGTGCGTTTTTGCTTGGGGATAACATCTGTAATTGTGCCCCCCGCTCCTCCTGGTACCACCTGGTACATGACTTATGTTTGTTCAACAAGCAGTTCCTTCAGTTGATGTGCTGCAGATCATAGAGATGTTTCTTGCGAGCAAGGATGTTTGCCAGGCAAAGCCTTGAAGTCTGTAAAGGGAAAACAAAACTCTTGTGTGGGCTTCTCAGTTGGTGTTGCACTCTGTCCCGGTCGTTTTTGTCTGTTTGCCTGCCTGTCATAAGAGAGAGATAACAGACTTTCAAAAGCCAGGTCTCTAGGTCCTCATGCAGCCCTGCCCGCTCCTCACATCTAAAATCACTTTGGATTTAATGAAAACTGTGTTATAAATAAGATGGATTATTATTACTAAAAGATTGCTTGTTGCTGGAGCCTTTCTAAGTTCACCCAAGATCATTTACAAACTGTTGTTAGTCAGAAAATGCTGATGTTAAAATTATCTAAAACTATCAGAAACATCAAGGAAAACAGTCCCAGCCAAATTACCACACATTTAAGATGTGAATCTGCCTTTCAGTGCCATCTACATTTCTACATTTACATTTCTCTGTTCAAAGCCTCCATTATATTCTTACCATTGTATTGCATTCTCTGCATAGCTACATGATGAAATGCTGTCACAGCAGTTGGAGGTATTACACTAAGGTGCAAACTTTAAAGATTTGTTTGTGCTTTAAGAAACAAATCCACTGTCAATTACCCAAAAGAGAACAAAGTGGGAGTTCACAGCAGCAATTCTAATGTATCAGTCCAATTGAAAGAAGACTCATTTGTATGTAAGGAAGTAGAGTGTGGCAGCAAAAAGGATTTAGGCCTTAGAGCTCTGCCAGTGCCAAAAAGGAGAGAAATACATACAAAACTTCCTGCTCCATCAAGCTAGACCAATAGCCAAAAGTGGAAGAAACCTGGTCCAGTTTAGCCAAACACCAGACAGTTTAAAACCCTAGCAACAAAACAAAACGTACAATGTACAGAGATGTTTATGAACACAAACACACAGATACAGTACATGTGCACTTCAGTTGCACACAGACCTAGAGTACCTGGCCCTCCCAGCAGGCACACAGAAGAAACTTATGGGTAATTAAATGGCTGATGTTAGTTATTGTGGCTGTAGCGAATCAAAATAGATTAGATTAGGATGCAGAGGAGCAGACCAAAAGGAGTTCAGTCCTCTCTAGCTTCCCTGCTTGCTGACTAGTCCTAACTGCAATTGACCCTTGTGGTCTGCCCTGGCAGCAAGGGTCGATAATAAAGGATGCTTGCTATTAATTAGCAATCTAATGGACTAATTCTGTGTTCAACCAGCCTTGATATAGATTCTCCCCCCCCCCCCCCCCCCCCCCCCCCCACAACAGGAGTGATAACATAAACCCATCGTTAACAGAGAACTGCTGGTTTCCTTTGAGAATCTGTGGCTGCTTGGATCAGGTTAACTCAGTGTGAGAAATGTGACTGGGAAAGTCAGGAGAACATTTGTATCACAGGCATATTCTAAGAATTATGTCTTTAATTATGTCAAGTTTAGACATAATTAAATACTTTGTCAAGAACTGATTTAAAATAAACAGGATATTATTTTTACAAAGTAATAAAAAATCAGCCAAACAAATAGATCTAATGCTCAGTGAACAGTCTTTTAGACATTCTTTACTTCCTCAGATAAGGCTCAGCTTTACTTAAATGGAAGATTTCTTTTATTATTATTTTAATTATTTTTTTAATTGAAGTAAGGTGGCAAACCAGAGAATTCTCAACATTACAGTAAACTGAAGCAGGTTTGTTTATCTTATGGTCAATGGGTGTCTATCTGACTATCTGCCATTTCAGCCGTTTCACTATCTGACATGAAAAGTAAACACAGAAGTGCTGATACACTCAAAACAGAGGTCTGAGAACGTCTCACTAGCGCAAAAAGTGTGTGTGTGTGTGTGTGTGTGTGTGTGTGTGTGTGTGTGTGTGTGTGTGTGTGTGTGTGTGTGTGTTGCAGCAAGCAACTGGTTATGGTCATTTATTCGGCTAATAAACTAAAATATGACAGACATTGAGTAGGGCAGAACATTACAGAACAGCCACATACCAGTGAACAGTGACTGTTGATGTGGCTATTTCTGATACATTTTATATTCAAACTGGACTATCTACTTTACATAGAACAATTTAACTGAAGAAAAAAAACGGGTCATACATCAAATCATATCTACATGCAGGCACGAGGTAACAGTCGTATAGAAAAGTTTTTTTTTAATGTATCCACAACTTCTATTACTGTATGCGTGTCCATAACAAAGCCGTTATGCGCCTTGATGGGTGGTGCTCAGTTTGCAAGAATGCGAGGGGAAAAAAATCACACTAAATCGGTGTCAATAAAGTATAGTTATTGATTTTGATTGTCTCCTTTGCAGCTATTCTTTAAAACTAGTTTGTGCCTACCGATCAGCCGCAGCCCTCCGTCCCAGGCAGAAGTTGTTCGCCACAGTTCCCAAAAAAGGTCCAGGCATGTTGTTGCGCCTCCGTCTTGTCTACGCCCACCAGCTCAAACCACTGCTGCTTCAAGGTATGCACGGGAAATGTAGTCCAGTAGGTAGAGTAGCTACAGTATACTTTATTATCACATACCGAAGACATTACACTGTATGATAATTTAATCACAAATCACAAAGGGTCAGAGTATATTGAGGGGCACATAGGCTATGCCAATCAAATGTTTTAAAACGAAAAACAAGAAATAAAAATCATAGCAAGATTTTTTTTATTTTTTTTTTTACATTTTGCAATATCCTTACAAAACATCATAATATATATTATACTGTGTGTAAGGTGTGTAATAGTGGGTTTATTGTGACCTTATGTGCATTATAGTATTTATTTCTCTCCTATATCACCAGATATTTCCCATAATAATCATTGTAATAACCCTATAATATCCCTATGTGGGGTTTTTGCAGTGATATTTATAGAGTAACTCTCTAAAATTTAACATAGAATTACTATGGTTCTTTTTCATCAGGGTAGCTATATTACGAATAAAAATTATCTCTCTAATACATGGGTTCTAAAACACACATTAGGGCCACAGATTTTGTCCCCAGAACCCCCATATGGGAAGATTTTTGCTGGTGATTTAGTATTCAATTTTAAAACTGTCTACACTGTATGTGGGGAGATAATAGTGGTGAGAGTGCAGCCTACAGTTAGATTAGCCATTGTTACACATTCTCTCACTGGATTAATTTCTAGAGAATTAAACAATAGTGAAATCAAACTATTCCTCATTTTGCTGCTGACCCCCTGGAGCACCCACAAGGCCCCATGGGGGTCCCCCAGACCGCACTTTGAGAACCAATGCTCTAATGAGCCAGTTTTAACGAAGGCATTCAGACACAAACTCTGGGTGTATGATGTAGTGTCCAGCTTGGTAGGGCTTCACCACGTGGAAGCAGCTGTAGCCACCGCTGTGGAGAAAGCATGGGAGAAAAACATCATGCATCATGGTCTCATTGATCATTATTTATGGCACACAAAAAAAGAAGAGGAACAGTCTTATATAGTAATTTTCTTGTGTGTGTGTGTGTGCGCGCGCGCGTGTGATCAAGAAAAAATAGTCTCTATTAAATGCAGTTGAATATGCACCTAGAATCCAGTGTGCTGTTGGAACGAGACCTCCAGTGTTGTGTTTGTGGACGGTGGCGTTGTGCTGCAGGAGGGTTGCTGGTTTGGAGTCCCATCTGTGGATGAGTGGCTGAAAGTTGCCTGTCAGAAACAAGGTCAGTTTACAATGCATCATCAATATTAGCATGACTTGCAAAATCACTTGCACTTGCATTATTATTTTCATGGTAGTATTTATTTTATCTCTGTATTTGATTTACTCATACAATCAACCTGGTAGCAACAAGCATTTTCACTTGGTTCCAGTGAAGCCTTCTGTTCTGTGACATGATAACTGGAAACAATGTTCATCAGTGAGTCCAGTAAGGTCAGGGTGCAAAGCCCACAAAAAGAGGTCAGAAGTCATCTTCTCACCTTAGTCGCTGTGCTGAGTGGGGATGGGCGTTTCTCTGGTAATCCGGTTGAAAAGGCCTAAACACATCCATTCAATCCATACAATCAACAGCAAAAAGCATAGTCACAGACAAAATCCAAATTAGATTTTCACAATTCTCAGAGAGTCAGTAAAATGGGGGACCTTTACAGTGTATTCCCCCAACATCAGTACTCTCCAAAATCAATGTTGTAGTCCTCATTCCATCATTCCTTGGCCAATCGATGAGACATATCAGTTGCTACCTTGGTGGGTTCCTCAAAGCTGTTTGGAAGTGACCGTCTGTGCCAGCAGGAGGCTTAGTCAGCTGCAGTTGTTGCAGTCCGTCAGCAGAGGGCAGAGCATGCAGCGTGGATGGGTTGACAGAAGGCATATGGTGTGGTTTGCCTGTGTCTACAGCGTTCAGAGTGTTGTCAGGTTTATTTTCTGGTGGAGGAGCTAGAGCAGACACAGCAATACAGCATCATCATGTACACACTGACTTGCCATAATAATTGTTTAGATAAGTTCTGATTCAATTCTCTGCAGTCTTTAGTGACATTGCAGTGATATATCCGCATTGTAAAACCCCACACAGGTGGACAAGGTTGAGGGTTCATCAGTACCTGGACTATGGAAGGACAGGTGTCTGACGGGGGGGAAGAGAGGACGGCCGACGTCCACAGGAGGTGTGGGGTGTAACGCTGTCCGGGACGATCTGTGGCTGGTTTGAAGTCTCCGGGGAAACAGGAAGTCCTGGGAAGGAAGAAGAAGAAGAAGAAGAAACTGGACACCAATGTTAAATAATCTCTCCTCTACTCTATTCTACTAAAATTACACTGGAACATCCTCCGAATAGTTTACAATGCACCATTATACGATTATATGTATATGCCGCGTTATATGGAAAATGATAAATGTGATTTCTGTGTTGTTTTTTGTTTGTTATGCTTTTGTTACATGTAATTGTTTCCACTCAAAACAACTCGAAACAACACATTTGGAGAGAGAGAGAGAGAGAGGAAGGAAAGAGAAGGTTGAGAGCAAGAATACCTCATTTTCTCCATAGTTGCTACTAGCTTATTCCCTTGACTTTCTTCATACTCTTTTTAAAGACTTTGTTAAAGATTCTTCCATGGTCAACTTCTCTTTCAGTGCAATTTTACTGCACGTTAAGGGGGTGTAAGAGCCATAAGTGCGGGATAACCTGTAAATTGTGTATTTTGAGTTTGATGTACCTGGCCTAAATACATCATTGTCACCTCTCCTGTACAATCATTAGGCTTTGTTTTGCAGTAGTATATTTGCGGTATAGGCTCCTCTTGGCTCTGTTTACTCCATCTCTGGACAGATAGCTAAGCATGGAGGAAGTAGTGAATAATAGATGTGATGCAGCTTTCTCCCTGTACAGGCGTATGTAAACAACCAGCCACCAATTAGTATAAGAGAGCTTAGTCTGGCTTAATGAAGAACAACAATGATGAGAGAGATAATAATAAGTGACCCAAGAAGTACTGTCTGCCCTTACATGAACCATCTGGAAATGTGCCTGTCTCCTTCTCCCTGTATGTTTGATACATTAAAATGACCTAGACCACAAGTTACATTAATTATTTCTTTATAGAGGTTAATTCTCTCTAGAAGTTGCACATTTTTAGCATGTGAAGAACACTTTTGCATTACACAGTCATAAATAATTACTCTGTCCTTATCATACAATTCTGAAATCCATTTTTGTTGCATTTATGCAGGGGTTTGCTGCACTGCTTACCGGCCGGGGGTGGGGGTTGTTCTTGCGGTGAGCAGAGGAGGGTCGAGGCCGCACTGGTTTCCCTCTGCCGGGAGAGCCGAACTGCTCTGAGTACGTACTGATGTGGAGCATCGTCATTAATGTTGCAGTCCACTTAGTTTCCACTGCTGCCCTCCAGTCTGCCTGAATCTCATGAACATCCCTTCTCCTCCCCTGTAACCTCGTAGCTCCGCCCTTTCCTTCACACCCTATACCTCCTGCCCTTTGTTGTCCACTTGGGGTTCTGTCAGCATGATCCATTCAAAATTGTTGCTGGATTATGCATGCAACCTGTTGCATTCCAATTCCAACACTGTATTTCTCCTTCTCTATGTGAATGACTAAGTGAAAGTAAAGCCAATAATTAATAAATAGCTATAAAACCTGCGTGGACCCTACTGTAGTGCATTCAACAAACAAATGGATAGTCGAAACATATTGTGGTTAACCTCCAGCTACAGTATTGTGATGAATCTGGTATGTTAGTGGTAGAGCCAGGTTGACAGCATCCTTGTTGAAGCTGAACAGCTCTCTGTGCTACCTGAGCACTCGGCCACTAATCTCCCTGCCGTTCAGTAAGCCCAGGGCCCCCTGCAGAGATACCCATACCTGGGTTCACTATCCATTACATAGTTCCCTCCCGTCGGCCCTCACAAACTAGCACAGATCTCAAACACCAAGGCTTGGCTTCCAGCTGTTTAGCCGCCTTGTAGCTAAGACAAACTCAGTCTTGTCAGATCTGTGGAACTGGAATCAACAAGGGAAGGGATGGGATTTCTAAGAACCCCCCCACCACCACCACCACCACCGCAACCACCACTACCCAGGGTCACCTCTATTCACAGGCAGCATGGCTCATGACCATCAATAATTCACCAAGCACCGTAGGGTCCCTTTGTGTCTCCAGTCACTGTTCTCACTGAGTTATCTGTGACAGGATCTGGTTGTTCATCTCTCTGCAATAGTTGGGGCTTGTTTGACAGCCAAGTCAAGTCCAGTCAAGCCCAAGTCAACAGATGCACAGCAGAGGACATGGGGGAACCATAGTAATGATATGGCAGGGACGTCCTTCACGGGTGTTCAAATCAAATCTAAATCCAAGCTCTAAGTGCATTGTGTTGCCTGCTTCACTTCACTTTAACAAAAGACATATCCCACATTCATCCCTTATTTATTTTGTTTACTTTAAATCCTGTCTCCTCCCTAAGAGAGTATCACAACAAAGCTTGTTTTTTTCATAGAAGAAACAATTTGTAGTAAACTGGATTTCTGTTTAATGACAGGAGCAAGGAAATTCAATACAGTATAAATAAACAGACAACTCACAGGTTGTCTTACACGTGATGCATTTGAGTCATGACCATTCTGAAAAATTTTACAAGATTCATGTTGCATTGCTTTCATGTTCTGCTCAACCAGTGGAACAGAAGTCCAACAGGGGCAGCAGAGCGTCTCCTCAGACTTCAAAGCACTGGTCATCGGCTCAATATTCACTGGTCTAATTTACTGGGCCTTGGATTTCACTGTTACTTTGAGTTTTGTGTAGAGATAGCCAAAATTCTGTAAGAGAAAATCACATACATCAGTGTGCCTGGTTCATCAAGTGTCTATCTATCTAGCTCATTTGGCATCTGTCCATTGCTAGTATGTGACACATAGTATAACATGTAAGGTAATATGTTGTTTACAATTAATCAATCTAACTAGACAACATGAAAGAGTAAATGGACAAACCTGAATTGCATAGTAAACTATGCCCAAATAAGCTGCAATACAGCCTCCCAGGAAGAGATCGAAGGCTGCAGGCTTCACTCTGGTGAAGTAAACAAGCATCAAATTGTCAAAGTGTCATACTCAAATGACCACTTACACAAAAAGGCCTGTACAAAATGAACGTAAAACTTTACCTGTACATCATTATTGGCTGATTCATTTGATCAAAAAAGGTAATATCTGGGTCCCTGTAAGGAGAATGATGAATATAGTTAATCTGCTGACTAATGACTTTCGTAGCAATAACCTACAACATAACATACAGGTCCAGTACGGGTGAGTTGGGGGGTTGTATGACTGACTCCTGTATGTGGGTGTTTTTTGTGTTTGTGTGCATATGCGTGCCCATTTGTTTGTTTGTTTGCATGTAGGTGTCCATGCATACAGCGCACATATACAGCACATACTACTATATAAGCTACCTTTTGTCCTGTCGGAAGGTGTGCCTGTGGACTTGCAGGAGGTAGCGTCTGAACTCCTGCTCCAGTGAGCTGACCAGCAGGATGTGGCTGGGCTCCTTGTCCAGCAGCTGTGTGGCGCGGGGGACTGACGTCAGGAAGGACATCAGACTGAACACACGACTGTCCTGGAAGTCCTGCATCAGAGGGTTTATGCGCAGGTTCACAAAACACATCTGTGTTATGTCAATTAATGTTTCTAATGAGTCTGATTCTAATTATGATTCTAGTTGAGTTAAAGACCCAATCTGAGATTTACATCACTATTATAAGTGCTAGTGGAAAATAATCTCTTAACAACTTCCCAAGATCCCACTGTAACCCAAAATACAATTTAATTTAGCTCCAATACAAATCATTTTCACCCTCCAAATACATTCCAAATGAATGGTCGCTGTAACATTAAGAGCTCAGTCCATAGATTTGACAGATAAAATCTTCAACTGAATCAAATTAACAAGCTACAAGTGGAATGACTGACACTGGACTGGACCTTTGAAGACTAACACAAACACTTTGTAATGCCAATAAGGAAACACCAGAGGTCAGCACTTCTCCTTGCATAATGACCAAAATAATAAGAATCTTACCAATTGGCCCTTGAAGACCTGCATGTCTTTTGGAGAACCCTTGTGAAAGACAATGAAGATCAGTCATATAATTGCATGCTGAAGATTACATAGATATGATTGAGATTGTTAAAGGAAATACAACAAACTATTAAACCACAGTTGCTGAGGTTTTGTATTAATATACTGTATGTGCATGGATGTTTTCATGCATTTAATCATCACCTTGTCAGAGAGGTTGTACATGTACCGTGCCAGTGATTCTGCTATGATAATGCCATTACGCTTGAGTTTCCTGAAGTCCACTTGTGACCTGTGAGGGAGGATATCCACTTAAAATCAGGTACAATCAGGGAACTAAGACAACTGATATCTTCTTTCTCAAAGTAGACAAGCCAGAACAGTCACAAACAGAATTCAGCACCCACATGGTGTCCAGCATGGAGCCACGGAGCTCAGCTTTGGGGTCTTCCAAGTGAGACAGAGTGAACCCTGGGATCCTACGCAGGCCGTAGCGCTCATGCTCCCAGGCCACTGTGGACTCCACAAGATTGATCTTCTTATGGACCATTCCCAGCCTCACCCAAGGAAATCTGGAGGAAACCACCTTCAAACAGAGGGGTTAGCATAAGTGTAAGATGCATGAGGGCTGAGATTAGCCTTGTCCATATTTTGCACCTAGCCATATTGGTTGTTACCTCCTCCAGCTGTTGAATGAAAGAGTGCATGGGTGTTTCAGGTTTAGGAGGGCGGGACACATGCATGTAAAGCTCATCACCATTGGCCAGAGTATCCAAACACAAAACAAACGCCACATTGTCATGGAGCAGGCTGGACTCTGATTAGGTAGAAAAGGGTTAGCTAGAATTAGTCTTGATTGTATGTTTTAACCAGACAATTAATGTTTATTTGCATGTTATATTAGTATATATTTGACACAGCTTAGACATTTAATTTGTTATCACAATGCCAAAACCCATGGACAGAGCAAGTAGGGCAAAAATAAAACTCACCAGCATGGTCCAGATTCTCTTCAATCCATCTCTTGGTGCCCAGGAAGTTGTATTTGCCTCCTCCGGTTAGGGAGAACATTAAATGATATCTAAAACATCAATGACAAATCTGTATTATTGAACAGCTTTTTTACCCTTTAGGGTCCCATTACTAAAGCATTGTTTACATGATGACATGATAGGACCCATTATTTCAGATAATGGCATAATCAGGCAAATAATGCTTGCTTTGTTTATATTAATATCTATCAATATATACCAGGAAAGAGTGAGGTCTTGTATAGCTCAGTTTAGCATGGTACTAACACAACATGCTGTCATAGCATTGGATGCATACAGTACATTATTGGCATTAGTGGGTGCTTTGGACAAAAATGTACACCAAATGCCATATGCTTGTAGTTTTAACAGGTCACTGTAACTCACGGTGGCCTGGTGCTTGGGCTACTATAAAGCTTTTGGAAGAGACGTGCCAGCTCCAGCAGGATGGTGACCCCACTGCCATTAGAGTCTGCTCCAGGTGACAACCACTGTGGTACACACAAATATACTGTATATACCCAAACGTATCCATGCATGTATACACACCGGTGGGTACACAATAATACAAGTACCACCTGTTTCATAACCTAAGGAAAGAGGAATGGATTAAAAATGGATAGCATACAATGTGGATAACATACAATAGTTAAGCAGCAACCAGAGATTTAGGGTTTTGGTGTAGTCTTATACAAATGGATGGGGCAGGGTAAACAGATGGACATTCAGATCCTTCGACGGCTGCCATAGAAATCTCTTGGTGTATCTTTATAGCAGTGTGAACAATCTACTTCTCACAGTAATTACTGTTGGCTGTTGCATGACTGAAAGGACTCACCGGAGCCAGCCCATAGGAGTCATAGTGGGCTGTGATGACGATGGTGGGCGGATCCTCTCCTGCTCCAGGAAGCACTCCCTGAAAAACCCATCACCAGTTTAAGAAGTGCAACAGTGAGGACCAATCGGGTTTCACGAGACATCATTATGACTGAAATGTGAAGAGCCTTCAATCAAGGCTGTTTGGTCATCCTGCATAGAAAGTCTGGGTTCCACACTCACCTCCAGTGTGACTATTGTGTTGTCGGTGATGGCCTTAATAGGGCTGTTGTTGCTCACTAAGATCTGAAAGGCTGTGGCTGTGACCATACTACGGAGGACTGAAACAAAAAGAACATATATAAACATGCTGCATACTTCTTTTACTGCCATCATCTCAGTTTTCCATCGTCTTCCATCATCCATACCTTCTTCACACTATAAACATGCCCATTCTCTTGTAACATAACCTTAAATTCAGCTTCTTTAATTTCACCCAGCATACATAGTCCATCCATCCATCAGTCCATCCACATCTCTTCTCCTCTCACCTCGGACAAATATAGAGGAGGTGCGGGTGGCTGCAGCCTGCTTGACCTCTTCATACATGCAGAGGAGCTGCTCGTCCTCGGGCGCCACATACACAGGCATGAGGGTCTCCTTCAGCAAGGCCTGACTCTCACTCACCATGAAGGACTGGGGGAAGAAAAGGATTGTTTCCTACATGTCACTGATTTAATCTAACCATCTAAATCCAGCCCATCCTATGTCACGGATTAGGAACCATGTACCATCTTCCTGTCTATCTCCTCATATAACTGCTTCCACTAACAGATACTTGTAGTAAAATCACAAAAAGTCTAAGTAGAACAGTAGGGAAGATGTTTTATAATATTCCTGCAGCAAGCTATTACCTGATATCCTGCAGCACAAAAATATAATATTCATAAATTGCTTCTTGACTAGTGTCTGGTGAGACAGAAAATATGCTTTAATTTCTTCCTTGTTGCCTCACAGCATGTCCTGAGGCACAAAGATGTTCTACACTTCTGATGACTTGTTACCTGTACGGTATCATGGGGGATAGCGGAGTTGTTTTTGGGCAACAGGATCAGTATGGCAGCTGCGTTTTGTCTCTGGGCCTCAAGGTATTTCTCTGTGGTGAAGTCCGGCACCTTCATGATGACACAGCGCCGGGTCAGCACCGGCTCGTCGGCCGAGCGCGCCTCCGCCACCACGATGGCCCCGCGGCAACCTCAGCATACAAACAAAGAGGGCAGAGTTCAGCCTCTGGACTAGGACTCCAGCAAAGCACTATGTAAGAGTCACTCTAACTTAGCATATAAAGGAACGCAAATGTCAACTCACGCTTCATAACCAAAGTTGTTAATTCTGCGCTGACTACAACCCCTCCTCTTGGTTGAGCAGTAGCATTTTGCATGATGCTAATCAGATCACACAGGTCAAGTGAAAACAATCTCATTCAGTCTCATCAGTCAGGTAAAATTTACACAGACTGGATAGGCACATTATTCATCTTCAAGTGTACCATTTTTAATTTTTGGTCAGGTCACACGGCCATATTAAAACTTCACTATGACTAAAAGGAGTGTGTTTGGCATGTGGTGCCAAACACACTCCTTTTAGTTTACATGTAATATGGTGTAATATGAGTTAACACAGCAACTCCAACCCTTGTGCTATCATTAATGCCTTTGAAAGGCAACTGTGATAATACCCAGTTGCTCATGTTGATTGATCTATCCCAGGAGGTAGGAATGACATCTGAATTTTTGAATGATGGAACATTTCACTTTAAAACACCTTGAAAACACCAAATTACTATATCTGAGAAAATGCAATACTTAAACAATGAGGTGTCATCTTATAATTTGATAAAAAATGTTAAATTGTGTCATCGTACAGCTTGTGGGGAATGGCCTTCTCTTCGGTGTACTTACCATGTTTCTGTTGTGCCAAGTTGTATTGTTGCATCCTGTAGGCAGTGAACTCATAGGAGGATGCAGCTGGCAAGGCGGAGGCACGCAGAGACTGGACACAAAGCAGCAGTAGGACTGCAGCTAAGGCCAATTCTCTCCACAACATGATGCCACGTCCTGCTTGATTCTGTTCTCTTCTCAGTCTATGGAGGAAGGTTGGTGTTAGGGTCTACAAAGCCACACTGCTCACATTTAAGTGTACATACTATATATTGGATATATGTATCTCTTATTTGATTGTTTCAATACTTTGGAACACTGTTTTCAATAAGTCATGTTTATTTAAATAATATATAAATATATACGTATATATAAATATAATGTTAAGGTCTCCAAAATGGTACGGATAGAATAGGATAGAATAGGATAGATAGGATGATCTAGAGGGTGCCCAAATTCAGATGAATCCTCTTGCTGGGCTATTTGCCAAATTAGCTAATAATGTAATTAAACTATCTCTCATTTTTTGTGGACCATTACAGATGTCCTTGTACACATTGAGAAAAGGAATGGACCTACTATCACTTCTTGTCACAGATAGTCCCATAGTCTTAACCTGGCCTAAGAAGACTCCCACAGCCTACAGACACCACCACTGACCTATATTTCCTATCTGTAATGCTGAAGTTCAGCAGGTCCCACCAACAGCCTTTTGGGCATAGCAATGTTACTCACCTGTCTCCCTGGCTTCCTGTCTCATGGGCCTTCTCACTACGCGTTCCTCAACTCCAGTGCTACTCCTTGCAACGTGGAAACACAAACTGGCTCCTGGGACTCTAGGTGTCTAGGTAAGCCACCATTCACCATCTGCTCCCAAGGGATCAACTCAAGGCTAATCACCCCCACCCCCCACCCACCATCCCTCTATCCATCCATCCCTCCTCCCCCCTCTCTCTGGCCTGTCCTGCGATGTCACACTCATTCACTTCAGCAGATAATCACACATCCCCAACTGAGACATTGTGCGAGATGCTGACAATCTGTTTCATACGGGAGCAATTTCTTTCAGTTCCTACAGGGACAACACTTTGAACTGTTTGATTGGAGCACTTGAGAACTGACTGAGGCGACTGCAGGGACAGAGGAAGAGACTATAGACTGAAGGTGAAGGAAAAATGTGTGATGATTAAAAACAACTAGTAGAAGAAGGCTATTTTATACCTCCAAGCAATGTATATATATTTAGCTTTTTTCTAAAAAGGAAAGTTGGCAGTCCACTCAGCTTCAGTGTTATTATTCTTTATTTAGACAGTGGGAAAGCAGAGAGGGAGACAGAGTAGGAGAGACACAGGAGAGAAAGCTCTGGTGTGATTTCATCATAGGCCAGTGGAGGAACACATGAGGCTCCAGAGGCAGCAGACTTAACCACTCAACCATGTGTGAGCATGCAAAATATCATTTCAAATATAAAAAGACTATTTTATTACACCAAGCAAAAAAACGTTCAATTTGAATTCAAATCATAGAAGCACGTGACAATTTCAAACTTCAGATATCTGATATTTATTTTTTGATATGTTACACTACACAGAACATTAACACTGTTAAATTCTAAATGGAACCAGTTCACATTGTCTTAACAATCATAATAAGCATCTGACAAATAAAAAGCATCTCTTTGCCTATGTTAAAATGTATTATTTCCCATACTTAAAAATAAATTAAAACGTACAACTGCCGATAAATATCTTCTGTTACAATGCATTACTTAAGGCAGAATCTACTTTAGTAAACTTAGGCGAGTGAAGCTACATCCCAAATGACACCATATTGGCTGAAAGTAGTGCACTCAAATGACGAAGACTGTGACAACGCATCTGTGTGAATCTGTTAGAATGATGTTTAGGATAGAGAAAATGCAGGACCATTGTCAATCAAAGTCACAGTCAATCCCATAATGTCAAAGTTTACTGTATGCACCTACTGGTCCAAGGTCTGGTCTTGGGCACTTCACCTTACATGAGCTATTGTCTAGTATTGTCTTTTTTTCTAATGAATGCAATTCTTTTTCATTATTCACACAAGCACAGTTGGCACCTAATTTGCAAAAAAAATTTAATTATTTTTAATAAATGCTAGTGTACTTTTTTTAAACTCATGAATGCTGTTTTCTGTAGAAAGAAACATTGAGGCTACATCAGTCAGGTGATGAGAAAAAGGAGAGTAAAACAACAATTAAGCTATGGATGGTTGTGTGCCATTAAACTAATACTGATGAGACTCATCCAACCAACATTTGAAATCTACAGGAAAGTCAGAACTAACAATTTGTTTTCCCGTTCCATGTAGGTCTTTAGGTCAGTTTAATCTCTGGGTGCAATAAAGTTAACTCATTCATTCGTTCGACCAGGATCAAAACATCTATCTTTCCGTCTTGACCACACACAGTATTTCCAGATCTGACACCTATCCGAATGAGAAAACCTGTTTATATAAATAAAAGCCTCAAAGGGGAGTAGTCCTGCACATTTTGGTTTGGCGACAAGATGACATGTTTCAAGTTTGTCCTTTCAATGTATCATGAATATGTATTCTGCTTCTTGCTTTATATTTCAGATGATGGCACTGGCTATGCTTTTCAGATAAAAAATAAACAAACAAACATATAAATCCTCCAAGTTTGAAGTGTTAGGACAAAATCAGCAGGACATCAGTTTTTAAAGACTATGGTCTGGTTTCCCATAAACACTCTGACACTAATAAGATCATCAGCATTCCAGATACATCTTCATGTCCTGATCACAGCTGCCCCTGTGTATATGAGTAAACAGAATATTCTGAATATTACTATGGGAAAAGAACTTAAACCACAAGAACAACAGTAAACAGGATTGAGTGTACACATGCCTTAGTACTGTAGTAAATGTCACTATATCCCAGGTATCTTATTCAGGCTTTCCATGATCAGGTAAAGTGGAAATGCAGTTTGCATGTGCCAAGTTAAAATGACTATGATCAGGATAATGGTACACGTCATTAAGTGCTTCGTTTCAGAGTAGATTCACACATAAATGAGTATTGCCATCTATTAGAAAATAGTTGATATCCTTAGAGCTCTAGTTCAGAGATGTCCTTAGAGTGATGTAAACATTGAAAATAAACAGTATGCATCCCATACTTCAAAACAGCAAGGACTATTTCCCTTTCAACATCATTGAAAATACCCATTTGAATAATGCATTGACAATACAGAGTGTATCTGAGTCAGGTGCTACATATACGGTTCTCATCCCCCAAATAAAAATTGTATATAGATATCTGATAAATTGGTTATACTGGAACTCAGGGAGAATGTGTGCAAATACACTTAAAACTTAAAAATACACAAATACACTTAAAAGAAAAATGTAAAGAAAGGAAACAATGTGATACTTTCATTTCTACGCAACAAAAGGGTAGTGTCCTTTCTACAAGAACCTCATTTCATTCCCTGCCAGGCGATATGGAATCACTTTTGAGCACCAGGTGTCACTCTTCAGGACTCACACCATGTATGCCTGATCAGTCAAAATTGCACAACTTTCTATCAAAAGCTATCAGCATTACATATTTTTGTCCATTCATGAATTCATTTTTGCATGTGCCATATTTTGTAACCACCTTCACTGGTGGTGAACATCCACTGCATGTCAGGGCTACATGGACAAACAGAAAGGAAGGATGCACTAACTCATGAGATGTTCTGCCATTATTTCTAAAGAGCATTGTGTTTCTCTACATCTTCTGATATTACAGTAGGTGAAGCTATATATTACTAAGATGAAGTTTTTGAAAATGCACCTCATGTAATGACTCTAATAGGCACTAAAATGTGATTAGGGGTCAATAAAGACTGATAAATAATATGTACGAGCAACATGCAAAACTATTTGTTTCAGTTTAATATTAAATAGTTGTTGCAACTGGATGGAAATAATTAAGTACTACACCCCCAGGGTAACAGCTGTTCAAACAAATTTAGTATCTGGAATCATTACCTTAGTGTTGTGATTGTAAGCATTAGTGCTTTTTCAGTCACTTGATGGTTTAGTACTACTTTCCTGGACATAACACATACACACACACACACACACATCATTTTCATGTTTGATACATACATACACAGGAAGACAAAGCAGACTGATTGGGGGAAAAAAGAGAGAAGGAAAAAAAGGACCCAATGGTCACTGCAAATCCGCTCGGACTCCAAGCCTTCCTTTTCATTTAATTTGACCATCAATGACACACCATCAGAGGAAGCAGATTCCATGGTTGGTGCACTGACACATTATGTTGATGACCTTCACAGGTGTTTGGTAGATTCTGAGCTCTCTTCATTACATTTCATCCACAACAGGGTACATTCCTTGATGGTCCTTGTATACCAGAACATCCATAGTGATGAGATGGAAGTCAAACGAAGGAGAAGAAAAAGTTATTTTTCCATGTTTTCCTTTGGGGGAAGTGTCTGTCATGAGACAGAATCCCCTCTGAATTCACAATGCAGAAGTAAGATGCACAGATCCTACCATAGGAGGAACGTGCATAGAGAGATACTGTACATATTGACTCTTTTCTCAAGACTTGACCTTTTTCCATCTCTTTTTTTTAACTTCGATAAACCCTTTTTTTCCTTTGTGCCACTGCCACTCAATAGTTTTTCAAAGTGACTCCTCTTTGCCGCCACTCTTGTGGGACATTGGCCTCAGTGCAAGGGGCAGGTGGGAGATTCTAGCCGGGTGGTGCTACTGGATTTGACAGGCTGTGGAGGGAGCAGCCTGGCAGCACATGCAGGTGGGGTTGACCGCTTTAGGGGGGATGAGATCCAGGTCTTCGTCATCTGGGATCTCATCTAGCCGGTACCCATCCTTCAGGAGCTGGATGTTCAAGTCCTGGTTGATCTGCTGTAGGAGCAAAAGACAGGAGATATCAGCTGGGCTTCAGGACAGTTTGGTCTCATGCTAATGCTAGGAATAATATCGTTAGTGCAAGTATTAACTATGCGGATTCAAAAATGCTGTTTATAGAGGTTCAAGAACATATTGATCCAAACAATACAGTAAATACAACAATACAACAGTACAATCAGGGCTTTAACGTTGTTGGTAATGGGGTGAGTTCCACAATGAGGCAAAAAAACATTAAAAACAAAAAAGGATTTACTCTACTCCAAGGGAAACACATGAGGAATCAATCTAGTTGGAGCATTATTCATGGGAAGTAGTGCTAGGGATACATCATCAGAGATGACTCAATGTCTAATGCTGTATGAATGCTTGGCAGAGCAGAATCATTTTCAATGGGTGCACATATACCTGGTGTGAGTATGGGGCTGGTTGATGGTGGTGATGTTGATGGTTTCACTGAGTGACACTGTTTACAGGGTGACATTATAAACTATAGTGTGTGTATAGATACCTGGTCCCTCAGACATCTCACCTCGGCTGAGGAGTATCCTGATGAGGAGTATCTGGACATGTCAAAGTCATCATCACTGGAACAGAGAAGATATTAGCAGTTAGGGACAAGTGAGTTAAATTATGAGTTAACAGTTGTATCACATTTCTGTGAATCATCAGAGAAGGTAATTAGGAAACATAAAGTGATGACATTTCCAAAGGATTTATTTGGCATTTTAAAAAGCAGAGACAATCTGGAACAGCCCATTGATTGATACAGAAATGACTGGCCTTATTAATGAGGCTGAACGAACACGTAATACACACAGCCACAGGAGAACATACTCAACACTAACAGCCAATTTGTAGAAAAGCCTATCTGAGGAATAGTAATGTCATGCTAATGCCACTGACGGGTTCTTTGGACTATTTCTGGCATGCCTTCTGTACCTAAACTAATAATCCACCCGTTAACACAGTGCGAACAGAACAGGGAGGTATTGTGCGAAGGGTGCGCACGTGAATCAAAAAATGTGGACAACAAACAAATGTGTGTTCTGTGTGGCCATGAGTCAGAAAGCGTGCCAGAGAGAGTACATGATGTAATACGTGACGTAATGCTGGTTGGCTTCCAGTGGGCTGATTTCACATGAGAGAGTTCCCCCATGTGGTCGCGCACAGAGGGCCGGGCACACAGGGCGGGAGTCATCTGTGTCAAAGACAGACATGCTGGTGCGGGGCGGAAGCAAGGGCACTCTGAGCTGCTTTTCCCTGTCCAAATCCTCACCCCGCTATCCTCTAATCCTGTGCCCCGGGAGAGGCTTTGCCCTTTTTTAGGATCCCTTCTGCCGAGAAAACTCTTAAGTTGCACTATGGATTATTGTACCACACTGACAAGAGTGAGGACAAAACCACTGCAAGCGAGCCAATTTGTCCTTTTCTATATTAGGTCAGCCCTTCTGTTTCTGGAGAGGATTTTTTTTTGTTCTGTGAAACTGGCAAAACTTACTTAATGATTCTAATTATGTCAGCTCATCTTTTAACGTTGTTGAAACATGCAAGGTCGATGTGAAAGAACTGCTTACCTATCAGTGTCCAGGGCTACCAAGGGCTTCTCATCTGGGCTCTGGTCTAAAGAGGAGTAACCTTTGTTTGGCACCACCAACCTGGAGCAGGGTACAGAGGACAGATAAGATTAGAAATAGCACAAAGCAAAAAACAGTCAGAACTCAGCAACTGTCTTACATTTTCACAAAGCAGAACAATGCATTCTTAACGAACCTCCCAGAAAAAAACAGTTCCAGATATTTCTGCCTTTAAATCATGTAAGCAGTGTGATAGATCAGGGGAAGACAGCTACACACAAAAGGGGATAAGTGTCCTGAATGAGACTTCTCAGCTCCAGTCGGGGGTATGGCATTCTCCTAGCACACCACTAAGAGAGAGAAATTGGGACTAATCTGTAGCCTTCAGACTGCAGATAATCTTCTGGCCTCCGCGGCTCTGGGTTCAGACCTGTCAGAAAACGCCTTTCTCATATTTCCACCAACCCACCAGAGACTGGGATTAGACAGATGAGCCGGACCTCAATAGTGTGGGTTCTAGATGGTTTGGGCCCAGTGCTTTGACTCTTTTATCATCATTCACACTCAGACAATACAGCAAATTCCCCCTCTCTAAGAAGCCTTGTTGTTCACTGCTTGTGTTTGGTTGTAACATTAGGAAGTCTGATGGCGTCCCTGGAAGGTTGGCAGCAAAATAAGGCTTGAATGCCTGGCCATGCTGTCATCGGGTTTTGCATTTGAGTTGGTTGCAGTATTTTGTATTGAATAGATAGCAAGACAAATCCAAAAATACACCGCTTAGAAATGCTAAATAATGCAAAGCATAACATTTGTAGTTGAGCTGGTAAACATGACATAGACACAAATAGCCTGGTGAAGCTGTTACCTTGTCCTGGCATTCTTCTTGGGCTGTTGATTGACAGGACTTCCCACAGTGCCGTTCTTCACTGATCCCTTCCTGGCAAGATCCCTCTGTTTCTCTGGGCAACCACAGGATATGAGGTCATCAGTTTATACGCTAATAAGGCTCAACTCATTGACAATCTGCTAGATTTATATACATTTCTTTTTTGAAATCAGTAACAAAAGAGCCAATTAAAAAGTATTAGACTTTTGTTTAGCCTTCCAAAAATCTTCTATGCAATTATTGTACTGTATATAGCCTAAGCCTAAGACTAGATGCAATGTAACCAGTGCAGGCAGTTTTCAGGTTTAAGTTTGGACATGACTTTAATATGACTTCTACCCTGCATGCTGTCAGTGGCCTGTACTGTGTGTAATTTCTCCACAGTCTGCTGACTAATCAAGCTGCCAAGCTACTGGTGAGTGCTGGAGATTCTGAGCCTCATTAGCATAAGCATGGCACTCAAAGAGCCAGACTATCATCAGCATGCACATGAATCCAGCCGTGGGCATCACTGCATTACTCAATCAAGGCCACACCAGGGTGGAGTAGAGAGTGGAAAGAGGAAAGACACAAGGCAGAGGGGAGAACCCGTCCATTTCTCTTCCTTCCTCATTGGCCTGCAGACACCATGACTAACTCCAGTCTGTCACCTCTGGATGTTTCAACCTAAAAAGGTCATGACAGATACGGCTTGGGCTCATAATAAACCGGAAAACTGCTCACTATGGGTTGATGCAGCATACAGCAAGTCAGTCTGCATGAACACAGTGGTGCATGGATGAATGTCATGTGAATATTTCTATACTCATGCAAAATAGTGTGCATGTTTTGCAGGATGGAACCATTTGTGTTTTTGAAATGATGACTGCTGAGTTTCAGGAAGCAATATTTTTCCACAACAGCTTTTTGGAACAAATTCCTTTAAATAGAAATAGGACTGAGGGAATTCTGAGCGTGACATAGACCTTCACAATGTTGCAGCAGTACAATAATAGCAACAGCAAGCAGAAATAAGTTGTACAGTGATAGATAATTTCACTGACATACACTACTCCGGATCTTGTTTCGAAGGGAATTTCTTGTATCCATTTTGACACTGCATTATGGGGTTTAAAAGGTCATGTACAAACTTGCATACTGTGCCCACACCAGGCATGCAGCGACAAATTTCAATCATGTTAATGCTTTCCATTCTAAGATGGTAACATAAGCTATTGCTTAGTCGTCATACGTCAATACCGGAGTTTGAAGCTGTCATATATTGATTTGTAGAGTGTTGGGTGTGGTACCTATTTGAACTTGCAGTGGTGAAGGCTTGTAGTTCATGGCCACAGTCTCTCCTTCTCTAGTGTCAGAGTCTGCCTCTGAGGTGGAGGATGCTGCTGGGTCCTAGAACAAGAAACACACATGTTTAAAGGGCAAGTTAGCTTATTATGATCAAACCAAACTATACTAGTAAACCTATACGCTATATGATATCAAATCTTAATCTCAATCCATAAAACATATGAAGTATATAACTATACAAGTTTAGTTCGGGGACCTGAAATTCAACACAGTGTTGCCCAGGACACAATCAGCTCAGTGCTGACAGTAGCCTTTTGATTTATTTTTCACTATTTAGGCTAACCCACAATGTTACATGAAAACCCACATAACCCAGATAATCAGCTCTTTTTAGGGCCTGCTTGCCTCCCATACCCTGGCAAGATTGCCTTAGCCTATACACTGCTAGCTGCCAGGTTTGTAGCCTCAAAAGGCCCGAGTGTTCTGCCTATGCCACTGGCTCTGTCTCTTCTTATGCGTGAGCAGTGACGGCATGGGGACGAGGTCGTGGGAGAACAGAGGGGGTTCCTGTTGGAGACACGGTTTCCCCAGATTGAGCGAGGGGAGCAGGGCTGTGCTGGGCCCAGGGCTTGGCCTGCTCCACTGACAGAGCTCTACATTATGTTCATCCCACAGACCTGCCCTTGTTGCACTCTGAGGGACTCCGCAGGCCACACTGGGGAAGGCTACCGGGCGGTGGCTTACAATAACCCTGAATTCTCCCCAGGGAATTAGCTGCTACAATTTTAAAGGATCCTCCAAGCAATTAAGCCACTGGAGCTGAAAGTTGGAACCTACACATAAAGTTTACTGTCCATCTAACTATGCTCAAACTAGGCTGCCGTATGCTGAAATATAGTATGCTCCTGCACTGTGCAAAACCTTTTTCTAGTAATATGTAATGAAATCTATAGTCAAAGGTCGGTTGCCTAAAAAAACAAATAATAGGCCTACGCCTTTTCATAATTAATAACACTTCATGAACACTAAATGAAAACTAAAGGGTCTTTGAAGATTGCTTTATGGGATTACAAAATAGATAGGCCTAGACGCAGATGTACTGTAAGTCTGAATATATTTCATCAAAACATTTTCATGGTATTATTGTGGAATACTAAAGGAATTTAGGCCAATGCAATGAGACCAATAGAGCTTATCCAATCTCACAGGGCCTGATGAAATATTCATGAGTGTCTAGCAAGGACAGTGAGAAGCTTATTTTGCACATTGATTTTCATGTAACACATTTAAAGACAAGCTGCCAAAAACACAGTCTTGCAAAACAGTATAGCAGTATGTGTAATGTCTGGCTTATGCATAGGCAAACTTCAAAGTAGAGAGCTACATATTATTGTCAGTCAGAGCAATGGCTAATATCTCTTAATGACATTCTAAGCAGCAAACCATAGCGATCCATCTGAGTGAAAGAACAACCCCCCTTCCCATTCCCCCACGTCTCTCTAAGAACTAGAGATAAATAACAGACTTGGCTTTTTACCGCACTCCAATACGAACCAATACCCCTTCTACCGTGCATACAATAGCTTCATCTGGTGATGAAGCATTATTCATTTAGCTGCTATAATTAATGAGAGCTGGCAACAATGAATACAGCGCACTAGTAGGAGCTGGGAAAGCACAGCACACGAATGAGGTATTCCCACCATAACAGGCACAAACATGAGCTCTTTCAGTTCTGTGACAGGCCCCTTCCCTTGGATCATTAGGCTTACCCAGCAGCAGCATTTTTCTCATTCAAGTTTTTTAAACTTCCCATCCACCATAGAAAGATACTGTATTAAAATAAGGTAATGTCAGTCTGTAAAACAAATCCCTTTGAAATTTTTAGCAGAGCCGGCAGTGAATGATGAAGGGGTTTCAGCATGAGGCTGGTGATGACAGAACTCCCCGACACTTTTGAACATAGGACAACACATTTACTAACAACAGGTAGCAG
This sequence comes from Centroberyx affinis, assembly GCF_046629955.1. Classification (NCBI taxonomy): domain Eukaryota; kingdom Metazoa; phylum Chordata; class Actinopteri; order Beryciformes; family Berycidae; genus Centroberyx; species Centroberyx affinis. The sequence goes on from NW_027282687.1 coordinate 27,783, forward strand.
GTAGCCCACAATAAACCAGATAATTGTAGATTCTGTTCTTCTTAAAATAGAACAGGCTAGCCTATATCAGTCTAAAATGTTGCCTATGCTATGATACAATGCTACTGAAATTCCAAAAACCTGAAAAAAGAGCTAGTCCATATACAGTAGGTCTATAGTATGTTTATGTTAAATTGCTTCAATATGCTACACAGTCAGACAACCCTGATTCACATTTGAATTCCTCACTTAAACAGATGTAAACAGAAATAAACAGATGTAGCGCAAGTCACTGCATTTCATTCAATAAATGCTCAGTAGTTGATGTAGATCTACTGAATGAGGCTAGCAATGCCAACATATAGTCAGCTGGCCTGGCCCATTGAAAACATACAGCATGCTGCACTGTAAGGGCATGTGTTGACGTTTAGAACCAAATGATTTAGGCTTGACCCATGACACCTGGGGTGACATGTTGGTTTTTATGTATTAAAAGGTAATACATGGCCTCTACAAGATCAGCCCTGACCTCCACGAACATGCATGCATGTACGCACACACACACACACTCACACACACAGATTAATGAAGTGACCTCTCGGTGTATCCGTTTCATCAGCCTGCTCTCCTGTTGGAGGCTGTTTTACTGCCTCTGATGATGAAGAGCCACAAGGCTGCTGACACAGCACAGACACCAGGCGATTGGTGGGATTATCCATCATGGCCTCCTGCTGGCCAATAGCAGTGAAGACTGATAGATCAGCTGATCATCAGAAAGGTGGTGCGCTATCCTTATGGATGACAATGGTAACAGGGCTAAATTACAATCTCTATGTGTTGCAAGGCAATCTGTCATACTGAGACTTGGGCTACTGCAATCAGTCTCAGGTCAGGGATACTTTGTAAAAGGATAGTTATTGGGATATCACTTTTGATTCTCAAACTCATTTCAATTGAGGTTGAATGAAAAATTACTTACAGATTCAAGTAGGGCCACTGTTTATCAAACATATAGCTATGGAAAAAAGCATGATGACATCACACATAAGGTCTAAATATAAGATCAGTGTTGCAATGATTTTACCATTGTCTTCAGAGTCAAAGGACAGCTCTTTCACTAATTTCAAAGCCTTGCTTGAGATCAAAATTACATACATTTATAGCCCACCTGATTATAGCGTACCACAATTTCTACCCTGAAGTATCTTTCTTTCATAATTGACACAACAACTCATAAAATCCTGTACAAAGCCGTTTTATTCCAGTGAAATTGATTTTGGACTAGGAGGCAGGTGCCAAGTTGATTCATGCGGTTTAGGAATCACAATGAAGTTATTAGCATTAAAATGCAGAGCCATGTGCTCCAGCTCAACTGTGATTCTGGACAGTGTCAGATATGGTAGAAATGGGAAGTGAGAGACTGGTTCATCGGTTGGAATTGCAAAAGAGGTCAAATTGATGGTCCACATTGTTGTTTGTTTGAGGAGAGGCTAATAACATAAGGAGGGAAAAACAGAATAGGTTATGCTTTCAAAGGAGTTTACGCCATAAGCTGACCATTCACACAGAGTCCACTCGCTTTTCAAATGCAAATATCTCTGATTGGACTCAACTCCAAACAGATCTCACTGGAATCAAACATGAGAGAGCAGACTGATCAAATCTTAATAGGGATAGGCTATTGCTGCTGCATAATAAAGCAGGCTTTCTGTGCTGGAGAAAGTATGTTCTGCTGTGATTTCCGCTGGAGAGAGCCTCGGGGGTAATAGGCAAGCATGGACATGGTGATGAACGCTAGAACCTGGAGCTCTGCTTTTGCCTAACCCCCTATGGCAAACACTTTAAAAGGGACAGCTGTTTGAGAGGGCCTCGTTTGAAGTGTGGAGAATCTGGCCTGCATATCAGAATTATCTACTGGGTCGTGATGGTAATAATAGGCTGTAGCACTCGAATGGAAGGCTCAGCTCGATGTGAAATGTAGGGAATAAGAGCAGTGGATCAGTCAGGCAGAGTGAATTGAGAGATGATCATGTGCAGGGTGCTGGTTCAGCCTATACCCTAATGGCATTCAAACACAGCCCTACTATGCTCTTGTGCCATGATCCTCCTGGGGAATGAAACATGGAAAACAATAACATCCGTGACTGGCTGATGCTCCAGTACGTATCTCCTCTAAATTCACTGGCAGGTTGGGGACATCATAACTCGTTTCTCTCCAGACTGAGCCACTGAACCTGCTCATCGATCCTCTCATAACGGGCCTGCTCTGGCCAGCCACACGGATAGCAGTCTGCAGTGATGGCTGGGACAGAGAAGCCCTGTTCACACGATCGTTTGGGATCTGTGCGCAACTAATACAGCCACCCCGTCCCAGTCCATATAACACGTCACCAAAATGACGAAATGTAAAAGCAGTAGCCTACGCCAGATTATGATACAAACAAACGCAGATTGATGTAGAATACGATACCATCATGACTTGAGACTAGTGCGCAGTTTACTGTCACTATATGGGATGAAGGCTTAATTTCCCTGCGTTTATTCTAGGGGGAGAAGCAGGCTTGTAGCCGCTGTCCCTCTATCTGTACATCACCAATCTGTACATTCACCCCAGCGGTCCAGTTTGTGCCAAAACAGTGAATCGCCTATTCGGTTTGCACTCACACGTTGCCGATTGGGTGACGAAGCTGTCACGATAAACCACGTAGACGATTCAAAATGTTACAATTTGCGTTCCGATCTGAGAGAATGATTTGCATAAAGATGTGTTTTCGTCTTTCTTCTTACCAGAGGCTGTGTCTCTCCGTTGACTGGAGGTACTTGGAACCTGTCGATTTCCTCCATCATTTTGGCAAAGCGTTACTGATACGACGCAACAGTTTTGATAAACAGTGACTTTTGTCTAACTATTCTGGGTTATACTGAGCTGTCAAGATCCTTCGTTTTTTCGCATTATAGCAGTTTGTTTTCCTCCAGTCTGACAGAGGTGACTCGACAGCAAAACAGCAGTACCGCCCCACTTCCGGGTCTGTAGAATATTCATGATGTAACCGTCCAATCACAGGGAAGATAATATTCTAATGGCGTGGTGATGGAGACGACGAACAAGAATATGGCAAAAAAACATATATATATACAACAAATACACTATAACAAATTAAGTTATTTACAATAAATATTTCATAGAGAGATTTATATCACCCCTTGCATCTTTGATTGGTTTCTAATTTCTTCTGCATTCTCATTCTGTCATCTTATCATTTGTAAATTCCACATTCATTGGTCTTAGAGAAAAAAAATAGTGAAATCAGCCTTTACTCTGTTTTCACAAATAGATGAAAAGTTTCACAATATGAAAAGGGGTCTTAAACAATATGTAGGGTCTCACTGATAATTTAGACTAAAGGCTCTCAATAATAATCTAGTCCAAGTTTGACCAGTCTAAGTACAGTAGACAATCTTTTGTGGTGTGTGTGTGTGTGTATAGAGGAAAAAACAGTGAAATCAGCCTTTACTTAACCTACGAAATGGGCAAGATCCACAATTATGCTATGTCAAGTACTTTAATACATTTATGTCAAAGTATTTAGTATTTAGTAGTCGTTAAATTTGAATATCAAACGAATATCAATCAAATATCATGCTATCTTTCCGGTTCCTTGGGTTGGCATGGACGTACACATCTGCAGGACGGTCGGTGACAGGTGTCGGTCGTTGGATGATAGCGCTCATTTGCTGGAGAACGTTTGCCTTTGTTTGAACCATTTAAAAGTACTTTCAAGTAAGTAAATACTTTAAATCGGCGGGGTTTTTTTTATCGTTAAACCGTACTTTGAATTGGCTATTGGCTTTTTTTACGGAATGCCAGTGTCTAACAAAATCACTGTGAGAGAGCAGGTAAACGTCAGTTTAGGTAAGCTAGCTAACATTAGCTAACGGTGATAACGTCTCACCAACTGAATAAGTAACGCCAATAGTACAGTGTTGTACATTGTGCTACTGTAGCTAACCATGACTCCTCCGGTTTGGTTGTTATTTGTTTTCACACAGGGAAATGCTCAATGTCAAAAGAGGCACCTGGCGCAAAGGCTACCAAAGCTGCAAGTAAGGAAAAGGTAGGAGTCACAAAACTGGGACAGAATAGCCACATGATGATAAACAGATTTGACATCTAATAAGATGCAGATGCAGAAGTGCAGAAAGCGGAGAACTGACCTGTCAGAAACGTAGGCCTATGTCCTATCACAACATGATGTCATACAATTTTATGTGGAACCTGGGGTGAAACTCTTCTTTTTTTTTACAGGATGAGGAAGATGGGGTGGAGCAGGGCGATGGGTGGTATGAAAGGACACTTATTAAGCCTGCAGACCAGCTGGAGCTCACTGAGGCGGTAAGACAAGGACATTGCAGGACTTCAAACAGGCGCATGGGCCCGTGTTGAGGGAATTGGCTCAGACTTTGCAGTCACTGCTTTATTCAATTTTCTAACTAAAATTTCCCTTGCTATCTTTCTTACTAATTGTCCTTGCAATCCTTGCAGGGTTACTCCAACAGAAGATAATAATACACACACGGTTCCATAGCCAATGAAATAAACTGAACATTCATGAGCCACCCTAATTTGTTCAGGTTCTGAACTCTTAAAACTTCTGCTAAATGATTCAGGCTTGTCTAATCCTTATTGATATGCTCTTGCCTTTTTTTTGACATCACCAGGAGCTGAAAGAGGAATTCACAAGGATCCTGACTGCAAACAACCCACATGCCCCCCAGAATATTGTCCGCTACAGCTTCAAGGTAAGGAAGTTTCCAGGCCTGTAACTTCACAACTTTGACTATGAATTAGGGCTGGGCGATATGGTTGAAATCAATATCACGATAATCATAAGGATTTTTCTCAATATCAATATATATCACAATATGGTTCATGTAATCACGTTAAATAATCAAATTAATGTTCATCTCATTGAACCGAATGGTAATGTTAGGTGTGGTGTCAAACAAAACTAAAATTCTCAAATAATATTCCTACCATACCTCATTTTATGAGAGTTTTTAAGTAAAATTTGCTTGTCATCATCAATTTAGACAGCAGAAATGTGTGTCACGATATTAAAATATCTTCATATCATCACGATATGATTTCACTGAAAGACGATAAACGATAATATTGAATTATCACCCAGCCCTACTATGAATGATGGGAAGTAAGGATAGGGTCATTGTAATACCTAAGTAACAGATCCAGTTCAGGTAGATTGTTTAAAGAGAAAGTCAGATGTTCTCGCTTCAGTGTCAGTCCATCCCATTTAAACATGACAGTGACATACACCCAAGTTCCTGTATTTTTCCTAATGTTACCTGTCTATTCCCATCCAAGCAGTCCATGAACGTAAACTATTTTTTAACCCATACCTAATAAAAAACTATTCCTATAGTAATTATTCTTAACAATAACCTATTCCAATTATGCCTTTGCTTCTTGTGTTTCACAGGAACATTCCTACAAGCCCATCAGTGGTGTGGATCAGATGGCTGTTCACTTTGTCTTGGAGGGCAACCTCCTGTACCAAGACTCTGATGAGGCCCGTAGACAGAGGGCCAAGCATGGTCTCCCTGAGGGTAGTTACTGTAACATGCTACAATAATATACTCTGTCTATACTAGATTTATAGTAGGTTTATAGAGTATAGTAACAGTGTTTGTTAGAGACATCCAAGCCAGAAATGTGTCATCTTCCTACATGACTGCAGACAGTGTTCCAGAATCTGGTTTCATAATGGTTAATATGGTTCTTCCTTATGGTGTAGTATATAATTGGTGCCACAAGGAGGCACTATCAGCATGCGCCATGAAGTAAAAGAACTGTAGAACGTGTCAAAGAAATCAGTGACATAACTGGCGACTGTGATTGCTGACAACTTCACTTAAAAAAATGTTTTTATCTGCACTTTCCTCACAGTCAAATTATGTTTTTGATATTGCTTCCAGAGAAAGTAGCAGCCGATGTTAATCAGGTAGTAGCGAATTCTTCTATTCCTCTATATATTATTATTGTGTCCCTGGTATATGCATTGAAATTGGGAAGGATTTATTTTTTTCCACTGATTGATGTGCTTGTCACTTCCTCTCATAATATTTACATGCTTTATAATTGGTAGTAAACACCTCATCTCACTTGTTCCCCCTCCATGTGTCCTGACATTCCATTTTTTTTTTTACAAGTCTCTTCTCTTCTCTTCTCTTCTCTTCTCTTCTCTTCTCTTCTCTTCTCTTCTCTTCTCTTCTCTTCTCTTCTCTTCTCTTCTCCTTTCAGATTGCAAGTACTTTGAGGATGCCTCTGATGAGTTCAGGGAGCAGGAGGGCACCCTTCTCCCCTTGTGGAAGTTCCAATATGACAAAGCCAGTCACTGCCCTCTGCTGGTAAGTCTGCCAGCCTTACATTGATGTTTATCAGGATGCTGGGGTGAAAATTATAGCTGCTACTACTGTATATTAGCTGTATTAATAACAACGTCAATGTTTATACAATTGATACACATTGACTGGGAATGAATACCAGTAGAGAGGACAAGGGATTGATGGGGCTCTTGTCATCAACAGGAATAAGAAATACCCAGATCTGTTTGCTGTGGTAATGGGATCATGTAAGTACACAGGACTGATTGCAGGATTGATAACTGAGCAGTCATGCAAACCCCAATCAGTCTGTTTGTGTATGTTTGTTTGTGTAGATAGATTGAAGAGTAACAAGGATTCAAGCAAGTGCTGGTGCTGCTGAATTTTGTTTCTCAACTAATTTGCAGATTAATCAGTTCTTTAGTCTGTGTTGTTAAGAGAGTCAGTATTCCCTTTTAAATCACTTCTCAAAACTTACTTTTAGGTAAAAGCCTTTTCATAATGCATGTTTTATTTCTCCTCTTTTATTAATCCTGTTTTACCCTGTTTTGTCCCCTTTGTTTCTCCTGTTATCCATGTATAATATATCTTATCTCCTCCTGTCTTATTTGACCTGTTTGTAACTTTATTTTGTTTTATCTCTCCTCTAGGCCTCCTCTCTCTTTTATGACATTTTGCTAGTTTATTGTTTTGTTCTTCCATGTCTCTGCTTGAGTGTTGATGTTGATGTTTTACCTTGTTTCTGTAAAGCACTTTGTAACTTTGTTTTGAAAAGTGCTATACATATATGTTTATGTTATATGTTATTTTATGTTATTATTATTATTATTATTATTATTTATTTATTTTTTATTATCAGTAGTAGTAGTTAAGTAATGTAAGTGTTCAAAATTGCATTGCTCTTTACCGCTCTAAAGATCCAATTCATTTTAAAATATCAGAGAGACAGACATCAATCCAGTCTTATCCGAAGCCATGATCCATCATTGTGAGTTTAACAGCATCTGCTTCAGGAAAATATTTTCCTTGTTCTTTTCAGGCAGCTTTGATAGCTGGCAGTGAGGTCCTGGACAAGTGGTATATAAATCAAAACATGCAGCAGGGACAATAAAGCTGGCAGTGCAAATTACAACCGTAAACCTTTATTTGATGTGCAGTATTTTCTATCACCACTCAATGATCAGTGCTCTACTTAGTTTCTGATGTTCTCATATTTTCTGCCTCACTGTTTCTCCAGTTTCCTTTCAAATGACTTCTTCTCAATGTGCGCATCACATTGTGCTGTTATATCTCAGGTGCGCTGGCTGAATGATGACATGGACAACAACCACAACTTCTATTCTGTGTCGTCTGATGGCCAAGTAGTGTCTTGGACCCTGGTCAAGGTTAGCCAAGGATATATATATATATTTTTAAATTTACTTTTAGTCTTGTAATGATTCTCTCTTTTCTTGTTGATTCTTTACAATGAGGCATGTCGTTTTTTACAAAGTACAAATCAAACAACTGTACAGACTGTTACTATTATGTTACTGACATGTTTTTGTGTGTACACTGTGTGTATAACGGAGGGAAGGTTACCTCCTGGATACTAAATTTGCTGGCTGAGTAATCCTTCAGATCTGACTCTGGTTAGAGAGTATGGTGGAGACCTAAAGCACCTAGGTTGAGTGGAAATAACTCAGGTCGAGGCGTCTGATGCAGTTAACATCTTTTACTGATGGTGGAATGGGTAGTGTTACCAGTGGTCTGCAATGAACAGAAATTACAGACAAAGAACAAAGTACAGGATTTAGTAAAATAATGTCATTACCATAATCTACATGAAAGTGAATAATATCAAATAATATCAAACTAAACATTCTTATATGGTTTAAACATTATAAGCTCAGAGTGCCTTGACTCTATCCTACCACAACTGAAACAGCAGCCTGAAGTAGCTAGCAAGATTTAGAATGGCATTTCCCCAATATAACATAATATCGGATTATTAATCCTCAATTACCGATTACCATTGAAGTAAAACCAGAAATATAGAATTCACCAACCGGGTAGACATTCACGCACGGCAACACATTGTTGAACCTCTACCATCCACCAAGGAAAGAAGGAAACTGAAACATACTGACAACATGTGCTACTCAGTGAGTAGGCGGGGTTTCCTAGTCAGGTCTGCAGGGGCTGTGTCTTAACAACTACCTAGCAGCAGTAGCAGCCTCATTTTCATCCATGGGACTTTCGTACAGCCGCCCCCAAAGTTATAGAGGTTGAAACTTTGTACACACAACAGAAAGTCCATCAGCATATGGACTGAGCAGAGACATCATCACCATCTTCCTTTATGGCAGGGAGTCTTATCAACCGGGCAACAGGTCGCACATATTCCTTGTCATGGACCTGGATGGCTGCGGATCGGGTGCGTCCATCATCTCCGGGAAAGGTCTGTGATACTCTTCCGACAGGCCAGAGTGCTCGAGGATGCTGAGGATCGATTATAAGAACCACTTGACCGACTGCCAGGTCTTCCTCATCCTTCTTCCACTTCTTTCGCACTTGCAGATCAGGTAAGTAATTCCTGACAAAGTTGACCCAGAAATGATCCGCAAGTATTTGGCTCTGCCTCCATCGGCGGTTTCCAAGTGCATCACTTGCAGCATAGATGGCCTGCGGAAGTGATGCGTCTCGACGGCCCATCAGAAGGATATTAGGCGTGATTGGATCTGGATCTGCCAGGTCGGATGATACATATCCCAGCGGCTTCGAATTGAGCACACCTTCCACCTCGATTAGGACTGTGCGTAATACGGCTTCCGTGACCACTTGGTCTCCCAGAACTACTCGCAGAGCAACTTTCACAGCCTTTACCTCTCTTTCCCACACTCCTCCGAAGTGCGGTGAGTGAGGCGGGTTGAAATGGAAAGCAATCTGCTGCTTTGCCAGCTGCCTTTGGAGAGAGTCACCCATTGCCTCAAATGCCTCACGCAACTCTCTTTCACCTCCACGGAAGTTTGTCCCTCTGTCTGACAGAAGCTCAAGCGGTTTCCCACGTCGTGAGATGAAACGTCTAAGGGACATGAGAAATGCGTCAGTATCCATGCCCTCCAGCAGATCCAAATGAACGCACCGTGTGGTGAGGCACTTGTATACAATCCCCCAGCGCTTCTCGTGGCGACGTCCAATCCGGATGGTATAAGGCCCGAAGCAGTCTACTCCAGTTGAGTAAAATGGTGGCTTATAAAGCCGGAGACGGGCTGCTGGCAAGTCCGCCATCTTGGGAACTTCGGGAGTTGCTCGCCACTTGCGACACTGAAGGCAACTGAACTGGTGCCTACGGATGGCCTCTCTCCCCCTGAGGATCCAGTAGGTGCGTCTCAGCTCAGCGAATACGCGTTCTGGGCCAGGGTGAAATAGGTTATTATCGTATTCCTTTATGAGTAGCTTTGTGATTGTATGGTGGGAGTCCAACACAATAGGATGAATCATCTCAGGTTCCAGGTCTACAGCCTTGCGGAGCCTCCCCCCCACTCTGATAAGCCCTGTGGCATTCTCATAGATAGGTGAGAGGCAGGACAGACGACTGGAGGCAGTTACAGGTTTGTCTGAGGTAAGTGCCTTAATCTCATCTGGAAAGGAATCAGCTTGAGCCTTCCTGAGAAGATGCATCTCGGCATCCTTATATTTCGAGGCTAGGTCTTCCCCTGCAAGGCTGTCAGCCGCCCCGTGAAGGGACTGATGAGCTGTTTGCAGCATGTCTTTCCATGTGGAGAACTGACTTGGGTCAGGGAGCTGTGGACTTTGACTCACGCTTACGTTGCCACAGAAAGTGGATTTCCTCAGTTCCTGGTCCTCTGGCTTTCCCTCCACAGGAGGATTTACTGGCCAATCCTCTTCTCTCCGCTGTAGGAAGTGCGGTCCCTGATTCCACTGGCGAGACTGCACTAGATCCATCAGAGTCCGCCCTCTGGTAACATCGTCCGCCGGGTTGCTTGCGGTGTTCACATATCTCCAGTCAGCTGAACCAGTAAGTTCCTGGATCTCTGCAATCCGGGTACCTACGAATACTTTGTACTTGCAGGACTCAGACTTCAACCAGTACAGGACGGTTGTGGAGTCAGACCACAGGATGACAGATCGAATTGGCAGTGTCAACTCGGTCAAGAGGACTTTGGTCAGCTGAGAACCAGTGAGTGCTGCACTCAGTTCGAGACGGGGCATGGAGAGTTGTTTTTTAGGCGCCACACGAGATCTTGCCAGGACAAAGGTTGTATGGATATGCCCTTGTTCGTCAATGGACCGCAAGTATGCAACTGCCCCGTAGGCTCTCTCCGATGCGTCACAGAATACGTGGAGGTCCCTAGTCACTGCAGCCGAGCCGGCACATGGAGGGTCGTAGCACCGAGGAATCTCCACTTTGTTCAGGTCACGTAGCTCGACTTCCCATGTTTGCCATCTGTCCAGTAGGTCCTGCTGCTGAATAGGGTCATCCCAACCGCGCTCAGTCTTCCAAAGATCTTGTACCAAAACCTTGGCACGGGTAGTATATGGAAGTAGGTAACCCAATGGATCATATTGGGATGCAAGCACCTTGTATATGTGTCTCAAGGTAGGCCGGGAAGATTCCAGGGTGCGACTCTTGTACCCTAGGGTGTCTCGTAAACAGTCCCAGCGCAGGCCCAAGGTGGGTTCCTGGAGGTCGGGGCTTTCCTGAGAAAGCCACAGCTCGCTGCTTTGAGATCTAGCTTCACTGGGCAGGTGGTTGATGACAGTGATGTCGTTGCTTGCCCACTGTCTAATCTCAAAGCCGCCCGCAGAAAGCAGTTCCCTCATCTTGTTCACCAGGTCCCGGGCTTCAGTCACTGTCCCAAGACTCTGCAGGCAATTGTCCACATAGAAAGCCTGTTCGATGGACTCCAAGATGTCTTCATTGCCTGCCTTGTTGTCTTGGACATGTCGCTGCAGTGCGTAGGTGGCGCAGCAGGGACTGCAAGTTGTGCCAAAGGGCAGCACCTGCCACTCATACACTGTGGGTTCTTCTGTCCTCACCAAATCCCTCCAAATGAAGCGGAGCAGTGGCGTGTCGGCGGGAAGAAGCCTCACCTGGTGGAACATGGCTTTGATATCACCACTGACAGCCACCGGTCGCTGACGGAATCTAAGGAGCACTCCGAGGAGAGAAGGACCGAGAGTGGGCCCTGAGAGCAACTGACTATTCAGTGACTGTCCCTTGTAGTTGAACGAACAGTTGAAGACAATCCTGTCCTTACTGTTGTGTGAGACTGCATGATGAGGCAAGTACCAGGACTCCTTTGAGTTCTCGACTTCCTCAAGTGGTACTTTGGCCACATATCCCTTCTGTTCCAGTATCCGCATCTCTGTGCAGTAGACTTCTGCCAGCCTTGGGTCCTTGAGGAGTCTCCTTTCACAACTTCGGAGGTTGGGCAGAACTGCCTCCTTTGGGGCCTGCAGATCCTGGTGGTTAGGTTGGCGAAGGAGAGGAGTCGCATAACGACTTACCCCTTTCACTTTTGGTTTGGTAGTGGCTGATGCTAGGAGCTCCAGGGCTTGCTGATCTTGTTTAGATCTGGTCACTAGCTTCTCGTTGAGATAAGGCAATACATCTATCTGCCACAACCTCTCAACATGGTGACGGAGCTCAGCTTCTGGGGTGACTACCTTAGTGAAGAGACATTGCTGTTCGTGCCCTGGGCTCCTCAAGAGGCTTGTGGGGCCCTGCAATGCCCAACCAAGTCTCGTCCGGACTGCAATGGGGCCTCCTTGTGGACCACTGCTCACAGGCTGTAAGGGCACCAGTAGGTGGGCCATGTCGGATCCAATGAGGATTTGAGGCTGTGCTCTGTGCACTGGCAGAAGAGGTAGGTCACGAAGGTGTCTATACCGCTTCTGAAGTGACTCAACAGGATATGAGTGCTCAGATAGCCCTAGGTGATCAGCAGTGAAAGCATGGTGTACCCAGTACCTTTGTGAGGGTTTGGAAATTGGGGAGATCTCTAAAGACACACTGGCTCCTTGGACCTGAAGGACGTCTTGGCGGACAGTTTGCAAGGGTAGGGTTTCTGGAACAGACTTCAGTTTTAAGCTCTCTACAGCTGGCTGCAGCACAATGCTGCGCTCCGAACCGTCATCCAAGACGGCGTATGTCTCCATAGATTGTTCCCCATTATGGAGAATAACCTTTACAATCTTCAGCATCACCTTATTTGGACGACTAGGACGATCCATATACAGCTTCTCAGATGGAACTCGGACCATGAGAATGCTCTGATTGCGCTGCTGTGCAACATCGTGTAGGACAGTCAGATGCTGTTCCTTGCAGGTGTTGCAGGGTTTTCTCAGGGTGCAAGAATCCTGTACATGACCACGTGCACACCGCCAGCACCGTTTGTGCTCCTGGATCCACTTCACCTTCTGGTCAGTGGGAAAGGCTTTGAATTGGGTGCAAGCGCTGAGGAAGTGATCCCTTGTGTCACAATGTGGGCAATAAGGCCTGACCTTATTGTCCTTCTTAGGATGCTGATAAGATGGACCTTCTCTTCTCTGCTCTTGGTTGGTGTTGAGATAGATTGCTGTGGTCTTCTCTTTGAAGCGGGTGGTTGTGCGCTGCTCCTTCTTTCTAGGATTGGGTGCACTCTCAGGATACAGATCAGCAGCTTGACTGGCTATCCGTTTGGCCTGTGACTTCATATGTAGCCATGCGGCGAGATCAGGTAGGGCGTAAGTCTTATCCGTGCCAGTCTGTAGGATACCACGAGTTAAGCAGTATTCCACAAAACTGTCTCTGTATCCTGCGGGCATCTTACTTAAGAGCCGGTCGACATGTGAGCCGCACTTAAGCTCGTATTCGTTAGGTCCCTCCAATGTCTTCAACATACCCACCAAGGAGTGAACAGACAGTGAGAAGTTGTCAAAAGCGTCGGCGTCACCATACTTGATTAGCGGAGAGGTCAGTATACTTCCTAGCTCGCTTTGTACTAGCTGGCGTGGCTGGCCATACTTCTCTTGCAAAGCTTGGAGAGCCCTAGTGTAAGGCTCTGGGGCGTGCATGTATGCCTTGGCAAGTTTCAAGGCACTCGGGTGCTTCAGTTGGCCCAATAACACCTGATATTTATACTGCTCGTTCAGGTGCTTGTGGTTGCTCATGAGATTGTCAAGAGCCATCTTGAGGAGTGCGAAGTCGCTCTCTTTGCCGCTCTCAAAGGTAGGCAACGTAGGCTTCGGAATGCCGTATGATGAAGCAATCAGCAGGTCGAGGTAAGGTACAGGAGCAGAACCGGGTGGCGGATACACTACGGCAGATGCTGCATGGTTAGGTGCAGCATTGTAGGGCAGAGCAGGTTGGTAACTGCTATAAATGGGACCTGATGGCTGGATACCCTGAGGGGCTACGTAAGGAGAGAATGGTGGTGGCCTACCTATGGCATCAGGAAGAGACTGCATACTACTTGCCGCAAGATTGGCTGGATCAATAGGTAGTTCAGACAGAGGAGGAGATAACAAAGAGGATTGAGCAAAGTTATGGTGGAACTGGGGATGCAAAGCTCTAGCATCCTCGATACCAGTACAAGCAGCAGGGTGCGCCGAAGCTGAAGACTGATTATTGGACACTGCTACATACTCAACCCGTGGGGCATGCTGGTTATTGGAAGGCGTGGAGTGAAGGGGGTAAGCAGAATACGGGTGTTCCTTACACTCCTTGGGGTCTCCATCTACTGCCTGGAGGTTGCAGCCCTGGACACTCGATGGTAGTAGAGGCTGAAACTCTGAAACAGCAGCACAGTCAGTCGTTGGCTGTTTGAGAGGTACGTTTCCGATATCCTCAGACTGTGTCGGGACAGGGGAAGAAGTCTGCTTCACTTGCAACCCTGGACACTGTGGGTTTGTCCACTTACCAGTCCCTACAGCGGCATCTGGGACTGAGGCAGATGCACCTACATCTCCATCCTGGAGCAATGAAGATACAAGTCGCGCTCTCTCAAACTCAATCTCTTTCATCTTGAGGCGACGGTGCCGCTCCATTCGTCTTGTAATAACTTCCCGGTTCTTATGGGCTAACTCTTGGCGGAGCATTGCTTCTCTAGCTTGAGCATCTAAACGCTGGCATTCCTGTTCAGCATGGTCTTCCTCCTCAAGCTGTCGATGTAGCTCCTTCAGTTCAAGACGTGCAACCTGTTCATTCAGCACTGCAACCTGCAGGGCTGTGAGACCACTCTCAGTTATCCTACTGGAAGATGAAGAGGCGCTGTGTGCATGTGAAGCATTAGACCTAGGCTTCGAAGATGGATGACTATGGAATGAACTGGGTTGTGACTTCCTCTCTTCTTGGGGCAGGTGTGTGTGACGCAGTTCAGCCATGGGGAAGTAGCCAACAGTATAATCAGACAGGTGTGGTGGAGGTCTGATCTCCCTGGGAGGTCTCCGGCGTACCACTTGTGGATCGGCTCCGACTTCGGTGTCCTCAGGCTCCATTATCTTCGGTAATTACTCGATCCGGCTCGAAGGACCACTTATAACGGAGGGAAGGTTACCTCCTGGATACTAAATTTGCTGGCTGAGTAATCCTTCAGATCTGACTCTGGTTAGAGAGTATGGTGGAGACCTAAAGCACCTAGGTTGAGTGGAAATAACTCAGGTCGAGGCGTCTGATGCAGTTAACATCTTTTACTGATGGTGGAATGGGTAGTGTTACCAGTGGTCTGCAATGAACAGAAATTACAGACAAAGAACAAAGTACAGGATTTAGTAAAATAATGTCATTACCATAATCTACATGAAAGTGAATAATATCAAATAATATCAAACTAAACATTCTTATATGGTTTAAACATTATAAGCTCAGAGTGCCTTGACAACATCCTACCACAACTGAAACAGCAGCCTGAAGTAGCTAGCAAGATTTAGAATGGCATTTCCCCAATATAACATAATATCGGATTATTAATCCTCAATTACCGATTACCATTGAAGTAAAACCAGAAATATAGAATTCACCAACCGGGTAGACATTCACGCACGGCAACACATTGTTGAACCTCTACCATCCACCAAGGAAAGAAGGAAACTGAAACATACTGACAACATGTGCTACTCAGTGAGTAGGCGGGGTTTCCTAGTCAGGTCTGCAGGGGCTGTGTCTTAACAACTACCTAGCAGCAGTAGCAGCCTCATTTTCATCCATGGGACTTTCGTACAGTGTGTGTGTCTGTTTTCATGTGTATGTGCATGCATTTGCATGTGCCTGTATCTACAACTGCATCACAATGTGTCTGTATGCTTACAGAATGAGTTGGTCTTTACCAACATTATCAAACTCTCAATGGATGGTGCTGTCTCTGAGGGGCCAGAGGGTGTGCAGCAGCTCAGCATCGGTAGGGCTTCACTCACACTGTGTGTCTTCAGGTGCATGTGTGTACAAATTTGCATCTGAGTAAAGTTAAGGATGCACTCATACAATTTTCATTGCCATTACTGATACTGAGTACTAAATTTTTAACATTTACTAATTCTGAGTACCAAATTACTTGACCATTACTTTTACTAAACAATCAATTTAGAACATTAGTTCTTCGTCATTAGTTCTATACTCATCGGTAGAATAAAAAAAACAGTAGAAAGAAATATTTTTTAAAATGAGACACAAATCATTTGTGCCTGTGAGATATCAGACCTGAGTCAAATAGTATTTGCAAGAGTTTATACCTGGTTGGTAGAGTTATAACATGGTTGGAGCACCACATGGGTGGGGTTCAGTGCATCAGGACAATTCAGATGTGTCAGGTCACATAAAAGTATATTGATTTGGCTTTTAATTATATTTTCCTGTGAAAATATAATTAATCTCAATATTATGGCACTCATTGCATTGCAATATGTGAGAAACACCAACCATGATACCACTGATACTCAAAGCAGGTTAAAACAAACACTAAGAATTATTTGCAAAAACCCCAGGTCTCATCTAACATCCTTTTACCTGGGAAAAATGCGGAAAGCCAAGATGGTTTGTTACACATGGCCATTAGTATTGCATTTTAGTATTTGGAAATTCTCTGATATAAATACCCTGCTTTAGCCTGGTATTGACCTGATACATAATGCCAGTCTCTGTAACAGCTCATTGCTAATTTAAGTGCTTGATGTCTCTTGTCCACAGCTTGTGGTACATCATATGACTTCCATAAACAGATCGACTATCTCTTCTTAGTTGGCACTGAGGAGGGGAAAATACACAAGGTACGTTACAAGGGTTAGTTACCTGCTGAAGTTACCTGCTTGATCAGTCAAAGCTCCAACTAGACAAGGTAGCCTTAGACAGACAAATACAAAAAATACATAATGTTCTAATACTCGCATAGCAATGCCCTCAAGTATCCAGTTTTGACCATTCGGTAGGTAAAGCTTTAAAGTCAGTCCAAAACTCTCTCTTATTTATAGCATATTGCCAAAAGAAAGAAGGCTTTCGTTAAAATTTCACAGTTTGTTTTTTGTTTTTTTGTAAGCTTCTATTCAAAAATGTTGCTGTTTCAGCAAAGCCTAAGCCCTAAAATAAGTTGTCTCTCGGTGCCACCTCTAAATGAGATTAGGATCATCTCGGGGCTCCTCGCTGTTTCCCACTATCTGCTTTGAGAAATGGAAGCTCATTTTGGTTGTGGTGCAGTTCCAGATATCCTGCTGGGCTTGCACTCCAGAGGCATCACAGGCTGGAAAGTTCCCATTAGTAGTGCGTGTGTGTGTGTGTGTGTGTGTGTGTGTCTGTCTGTGTGTGTGTGTGCGTGTGTGTGTATGTGTGTGTGTGTGTGTGTGTGTGTGTGTGTGTGTGTGTGTGTGTGTGTGGCCCCTTGGGAGCCCCTCACACTTGGCATTAAGCGTTTAATGAGTCTCCTTAAGCAGAGCCTCTCTCTGTCCACATCAGACAGCTGGTAGTTTTTGGCTCCCCTCCCATCCTCTCTATGCTCTTCTCCCTCATGTACTTGTTCTACAATACTGTAGACAGATAGCCACTCATAAAAGTCTCATTCATGTGCAGTTACTGTGCCCTCATTTTATTGATTTAATAGCGTAAAAATGTTTAAACAGCTCGCTAATTAATGCACACATCATTGAAATGGACCCATCTTTGTAGAATTAAACCTAGTGCTTGAAGTTGGAAGATGGATGTGTCCAAGTTCTTTCCTGGGAGCTTGAGCACACATGTACGCACAAATGTAAATGCACACATACACACACACACAAAAACACAGCTGCTCACATTGTGTAGGAGGTCGTGACATTGTCGTATTCATAAAGCAAGTCTCCAGTGACTGGATGCTCAACTTGTAGGATTTTCTAACCCCATGTTGCACATACTTATTACACTGTAAATTGTAGCCGGATGTGGCAACTACTAGTTAACTCCATTTCTTCTGTTCACACATGATAAGGATAGGAGTTTAGACATGCTTGCTGTTGCTGGGTTGTCAAGGGCCTATTGCAATCCCCAGACCTTGATGACTCGACAAGCTCATTAGTGTCTATTCACTTGTCTTTTGATGTTGTTAGTCTTATCAATGTCACAGTCTCTCTACACAACAGACAAAAATTATCGTCGCTACATTAGGATTCCTGAATTAAAAACAATGAAATGCAGCTCTTTGGAATAGCCTGAGTACCTCACTCATTGGCATTAATTGTAATGACACTTTTGAAACACTTTTGATTGCATGCTGTTGGGCTTTGTGTCAAGCAATGTACATCATCAAGAAAGACAAGTGGAAGTGGGAATGGAAAAAGACTAAATTGTCCACTTCCTGGGGTGGTTATTTCTGCTTTGATACACATACTGTGCATGCACACATACACACGCCTGCGTGCATGCGCACACACACACACATACCTGTGCTTCCTTGAAATGGCCCTCACTCCCCACACAGTCCCCTGCACGCATACACACACACACTCATGCGCAGACACACACAGTCATGCCATATAAACACACATACATGTGATGGAACAGTTCTGTCTCTCAGCTCCAGGTTCAGTGACTCAGAAACCCTGGGGGGACAGGTAAAGAATCCCTCAGCTAGCTGCAGGGCTGCTATCTGCTGTCAGTGCCTGGAAATGCAACAACTGTCCCCACAGGCCAGCAAGCTATTTGGTCCTGGATGGCCCAGCTGATTTATCCCTGCAATCTAACTCTGCCGCAATACGGTTGTTGTTGTTATTCTATCTATGGCAAGCAAACATTAGATTTCTTTTGTGGGTAGAAGTTCATGTACCCACTACATAGCCTCAAGAGTTTTAACTGCGTTGTATCTTTTTGATATAATGATGACGTTTATGGTTAATAATATAAATCTACAGTAGGCCTACATAATATTAAATAACTTAGGTCAGGTAAGCAACATTTACAATCCAAGTTCTTCTTGAAAGTTCTGAGACGTTTCAACAATACTCTTACAAGTGTTTTGAATCTTATTTACACCAGGCACCACCAGCAGCACATTATGGTGGAGTAGTAATGTACCGTTTATAGTTTGTGTTTATAGCATCACATTGGGCACAAATGGGAACTCTTTGTTGTCTTCCCCCAGTGCTCCAAGGCCTACTCTAGCCAGTTCCTTGAGACCTATGATGCTCACAACATGGCAGTGGATGCTGTCAAGTGGAACCACTTCCACTCCAAGGTCTTCATCTCTTGCAGTGCCGACTGGACCGTCAAGATCTGGGACCACACCATCGAGTAAGACCGCTGAGTGAAAGAGTCGAGGCTTTATTCATGCCTAGTCAATGTCTTTGTTTTAGCTTTAGCTTTATGTGCTGTATCTCACTATATCATGGCACGTTTTCCATGGAAAACAATTGCTGTGGTTAGTTCCAGTATATTGTTGATTCCTATACAAATTCCATAATCCATACTATACTGAGTACATCAGGTAACTGCTGCTGTGATCACCATCAAGTAGACAGTCTCTCTTGGACACTGTATTTAAATCATCTTGGTAAGAGACCTTGCCAATGCTGTGAATGTCAATGTACATTCATTTAAGAAGGGACAGGAAAACCATCATGCCTGCAGTCTTTCCATAATGATACAGTAATTCATCTTCATTACCTTCTTATCCTCATCATGGATCTAATATAATTTTCCTTCCATATTTGACTAACCCACTGTGCTTCCCACTCCTTGTCAGCACAAGCAGCTTGACTGAATAATGATCATAATCATCAAATCATTATGAGAGGCTGGCTTTTCACGGGTGACCCATAGCATCCTATAGACATACTGTATCCAGGAGAGGGCCAGACTGTATCAGACACACCAACCTTTCACAAATATTTTACTATTCTGTTCAGGATTGTAAAATCACAACGTTTTTCTTTGTCAGATCTAAATTCACAACTAGTTATGTTCTGATTCAGTTATTTTCTACACAATTTTCTACAACGCTGAAATCTATAACTTTGAATTTTAGCATCAGGTATTTGAGGGCTGAGGCTGGTACATGCTGTAATTCTCTAGGACAGACTTAGCCAGTCCTGAATTAACAAAATGACTTGTAGTTAAAGAAGAGTGTGTCTCCCATCAGGTCTATTAGTCAGGCAAAAGGTGGCTTCATAAATCTGCACCTCAGCCTCCTCTGTGATAAACTTGTCCCTAATTTCTCTGACTCAAGTATTGCATAGGCTATATTTCGCTGGGTTTATCTAGTGTGTCATTCCACTCAAAATTACCCTCTCTCAAAATACATTGCGTCTACCCAAGTTACAGCTAATTAAAATGGAAAGTTTTGCTTACACACGCACACACACACTCATACATACACACGCTCATTAGTATTCTAAGAAGCTCTGTAGGTGCTGGGTCCCAGCCCCTCGAAACATTCTGTTTCTTCCTCTTGCTCACAGTCGTGTTTCAGAGGTTAATAACGTGAAGACACAGTGTGCGAGGAGCCTTCCGTTTGATCTCTACTCCTTCTCTCTGCCAGGCTGTGATGAGACATTGGTGTCTGGACATTTTGTAACTGATTACCATGGATTCCAGTGTAAAGATGGCCTTACCCCTCTAGGGAGCCTGTAGGGAAAAGTGTCATATGTTACAATGCCCAGACACACATAGAAGAGTGATTTGAGAAGGTTTTTTTAGGAGAGGAAATCTCCACAGTGTGATAAAAGAGGGTACCAGGCTAGATTCAGTTGCAACTCAAAGTCTCTGTAGCATGAGCAGGAACTATTGATTTCATATCCCTCTTTCCATTCACTGGCCGAAAGAGTAATGACAATGGCTTTGGACTAGGGCACAGCTCATCTCATCTCATCCTATACTGTCTATCTATTTTTGCTGTGTACTACTTTCCAATTGTGTGTGCATCCAAGCTGAAAATGACCACTCATTCGTATGTTCAACTAAGCACCACCACCTCAGTTATACTGAGGATCTCTCTCTAAAGGCTCTATGTATTGAAAACACCACAGTTGATGCACTTATAATGATGTGTAATTGGTAAATCATGGTCTTCAGCTTCATTTTTCTGTGTTTGTGAAGGATGTGATAGCATTTTGAAGGCACATACAACCATTTGATGCAGTATAACATAAAGTGACCGACCTCCTGCTGTTTGATCTTGTGTGTCCATGTTTGTTTGCAGCACTCCCAGGTTCACATTTGACCTGTATGCAGCAGTGGGAGACGTGGCTTGGTCTCCATACTCCTCCACTGTATTTGCTGCTGTCACCACGGATGGCAAGGTAAGAGCAATTTCAAACCTTTTAACCCCGAGCTTGGTTTAGGAGTTTTAACAGTTTAAGTATTCTTGCTTGTTAGTAATCTAGAATAATGTTTGGCCAATACTCAATACACAATACTGTCTCCTAAATGGTCAAGTGCTGAATAACCCCCATGTTAAAACTAAGTGGAATATTCCTTTAAGGGGACTGAATGAATCTAGATGAGAACACAGACCTTTAACACCATAGACAATGATGTTTTGGATAAGATAAAAGATGAAACATTACCTCACTAGGTTATTGTCTGTGGAAAGATGTTCCTTAGCCTTGGTATACACCTACTCCTGTCAGACATCCTGAATTGAATCCTTCAGATGAAGAACCATATAAATCCATTTTAAAGGAATAGTTCACCCAAAAATGAAAATTCAGTCATTATCTACTTACCCTCATGCCAGCTGAAACACAGGTGAAGTTTGTTAGTTCATAAAACAGTCAGCAAAACTTCGTAGCAGCGTTGAAAAAAAGTCTTTGGGGACCGATCTTTAGAGTTACGAAAAGAGCAGAAAAAGAACAAAAAATAATCCATAAAATTACTCCATACTCCATCCAGAATAATCCAAGTCTCTTGAAGCCAACGATCGCACAGTGAGTGGAAAAGGCCGATATTTATGCAATTTTTTAGCTCAAATCTTCACGACAGCCAGCTGTTTTTGAAATATGGCTGCGCATGTGCAGTCATGTGAATCTCCTCCACTTGGATATATTCTCACTGGCTCCAAGCTATACAACTGCAAGTAGTTGACTGTTTAACATTTTTTTCTGAATGCTAAAAAAAATTCTGAATGCTTCAAATATTACCATATCACGATACATAGATTCCACATATCCCCAGTATACCTATTTATGATTGCATGTAACATTTATCTGACAGAACACAGGAAATGACACACCTGTAGTCATCTCTACCACCTACCACTGCTAATAATAGCACAGATTCAGCTAAGTAAATCCTCACTGCGCTCATAGGCTAATGCTCAGATTAATGCAGCATAGCCTCAGGCAGTCAAGTTTGTTCAAACCACAATGCTTTGTAATAAAAAGCAGGTCCCTGCCAGTTTTGATTGATCCCAGCCGGAAGTCATTTGGAGTCTGGAGGTGCTGTGTTGTTTATCTCCACATATTTTGTTAGTATGGCTGCCAGCTGTCCCCATCTGTTTACTGACGCAATCAGTCTAGTCTTCTCACCAGTCTGTGCTGTGCTATAAAAAAGAGTCCAGAGTGTTGTGTCTAACACATTTCCTGCCCAGTGTGCCAAGTGAAGTCGAGTGAGAGTGACAGGGAGGAAATGAGAGCTGAGCGGTTTGAGAGACACCTTATGTGACTGGCTGTCGTGTCCTCTCTTCTCTCCAGTGCTAGGCCTCACCCAGCACAGGCAAAACATAGTGTACACACACCACTATCCAAATTATATCACAGCCAAACACTTGATAAGAAATGGAACTGAGGAAGCATCATCAGATTTCTCAACAAATTTAAATAAATTGGAAGTCACATTTTTAGTGTTTCACTGCAGATAGCCATCTTTCCCAGAAGTGAAATCAAATCCACAGACTTCACTAGAAAGCATATGAAGTCTTGTGTGTACTGTAATGTATTCTCTGAAACTGGATCTAAACCAGTTTTCAGCAGCTATTAAAAAACTCATTAAAGGCTCATCAGTTGGCATACATTTTCACAAGCATAACTGTCCTCTCCACTCAAAGCAACAGGAAGGGCAGAATATTAAATTGGAGTCGATCAAGGTCAATGTGGCTGGCACATTTTTTATTCAGTTTCAGATCACACAGTGTGCTGAAATCAACTTTCACTGTCATCCCAATTACCCTTTTATCCTCAGTCTGATTTTTAGACTGTGCTAAAGCCAAAATAGTTTAGACTATTACAAAGGAGTTTCGGGTTACACAGCTTAAGTCAAGGACTCAGGTATTAAATCTAGGCATACTGTATAGCATTAACTGTTCAGGGATTAAAAAAAAGTGCTAATGTCACCAATAAGCATGATAGTGATGTTGTGAATTGATTTGATCAATTGCATACCTATCTATTTCTACATGCACACCTAGGCAAAGCCAAACTCCCCTTAACATTTGGTCACTGTTGGATTTGGACATATTACAGAATAGCGACAAAACTCCTGTGTTGAATGGCCCGACCGCAGCACTCGATGTTGCTCTGCATAATTTTCCCCAAGATAGCACATTCTTTACAGTACATTTGTCGTTTTCTGTGACTAGTGCCTGATAGAGCGCTGGTGACTCAGCATGAGTTGTGTGCTCCTTGACGTGTGTTTACTGTCGATGACGGCCCAGCCTGCTGCTGCCACGCTGCAAAATGTCAGAGATGCAAATGTGTGTGTGTGTGTGTGTGTGTGTTCATGAGGATAATGACTTGACTGGCAGGCTGAGGTGTAAGAATGACAATGAGTTCAGCAGTGCAAACAAATACCTCCCTTAACTCTCTCTGCCTGTCCTCCCCTCTCCATCTGAGCTGACTGTTGAGGAATTAAAGTGTCAGGATGAAATAATGAGAGGTCCAAACCCACATCAACTCTTTTGTGCAGTTCCTCTTAACATTCTGTACATGGTCTGTCACATAGCCTATTGTTTTTTAGCATACCTGAAATGTCCTCATTTCAGGATGTTCCAATTTTCAGATCCGATACCGATAAGTAAATTACAGATATATCTGCCTCCAGATCATTTTTTGGGGTGGCATGAAAATACATTTTCTTGTATTTGTGAGTCAACGTAAGGTTACTGAGACAAATTATCATGATAAAATGCCCTAATGACTGATTTATAGTGATTTGTACTATATTATTATATTGTACAAATATTTGATAGCATATTAATCATAATCTACAAAGCCCAATACAATGTATGGGTGTGTATTCATAGTATTCTGTTACATCACTACATGGCCATCTTGGTAGGAAAATAACAGGTGATTGTAATAAATCAACAGGTGATTACAATCAAATGACAGCCACAGCCAATGGGCTGTGTATATGGTAAAGCGCCATATTGGTAAGATTGGTAAATGCATGTGACACCATTGAAATACTATGAATAGATGTCAATATAAGGTTCATACCAAAGTTGAGGCAAACATCAATATTATAGGCAGCCATTTCAACACTGTAAAATATCTCTGACCCTAGTGCCTGCATGAATCATAGATGTAGTTGATGTGCAATCAGTTATGACTAATATTACATTAGAGCTAATCTCTCTGCAGCAAAAGCAGTGGAAATAATGGCTGTAGTGGTGGAGGTTACAGAAAGTCATGTCCTGGTAGAATGCAATGATTGGTTGCAAGGAATGACTACAATGCTATGTATGATGCTGGCGCACACAGACACTGTGAACCCTAGCAGCCCAGCCACAGTCATCTTTCTGGTAAAAGGAGTGGGCTGTGCTTTGGAGTGGGCTCATTTGTTGTCGACAGATTGCCTAAATGCACTTAGGCTGAAAGAAGAATGTCTGTGATGTAGTTCCTTCTGGATGAGATTCCGACGATTTTGTCTTGGGGCTGCCAGCTCACACACACACACACACACACACAAAGGCACAGAACTGCACACACATTGAACTGGTGGTAACACATTTCCTTGCACCAGATGGTCATGCTTGCATCCCTGCAGAGGCTTGTGCTCCTCCGTTCTCCTCCCCACATCAGAGACAAGACACACACACACATGAAGTCAACAGACACCTAGCAGTGTTACTGAGCTACTGTGATAGCAGATTTAGTCTTCACTTCTCTGGAGACTAATTCTGATTTATGTCTTCCAGCCTAAATACACTGATCAACAAGGTGGTTCAGTTTTTATTTTATTTTTAGACTGTTCAGAAAATGTGGAGAACAACTTAAAAAACAACAACATTTGATTCAGTTTTCTCCCCATTTAACTACTCTGAACCGAATGTACCTAAACTCCTTTGATCCCTCATCTTTTTCAGGTTCACGTTTTTGACCTAAGCATCAACAAATATGAGGCCATCTGCCAGCAGCCAGTGGTGGCCAAGAAGTCCAAGCTGACTCACATCGAGCTCAATCCTGTCCATCCTATCATCATAGTGGGGGATGACCAAGGCAATGTCTCCAGCCTCAAGCTCTCCCCTAACCTCCGCAAGAAACCCAAGGTGAGTCTGACCCAGTGTCAAAATGTCCTCTATCAGCCTGTGTGTATAGTAAATGACTTGAGTCAAGAAAGAAACCTGTGCCACACAGTTTCACCCAAGGAATGAGGGTGGGCTGCATTTGAGACTCAAATATATGAACTATCTACTAATCTAATCTAACTAATTTTCTGTATCCAATACTTTAAAGGAACATCCACAAGTTTTGCTGAGTGTTAATCCTCATTTGCAGTCTCTACACATTGAGGGTCATCCTACAATATTGCCTATATGAGAGTGCCTCTAAATTGTCCATCTATCATTATTGCTTGAACGGTGAAATAAACAAGATTCAAATTCTCCATTACTTTCGGTATGGGAAAGTGACCTCGAGTGCCTCCAGTAACAGTGTGTAATGTTCCTTTGGAGACGTAGGCTATGTTCTGCAAGTGTTACCATTTGACTGGTACTGCCCATGCTGTTTTTGCCATTTTGCCATGCCATTTTACCTGTAAACATTCTGGATGCATATCTGGCCTTTTGCATTATTCATGCCTGCCACTTGTTGTTCCACATCAGTGCAAGCAGATCAAATGATTCATCGTTTGCAGAGTCCTGGCCCAGAGCTGAATGCGCTAAATAACAACAGAACGAAGGCCACAGTGTTCTCCCCCTCTCCCCTCTTCTCAGCAGCTCATTATCAGCCTCACTCGTCCCTTATCTATCTCTCCCTCTCTCATTTGGCCAGTTAGCAATTAGCAACCAAGGAGTCAAGTGTTCTCTGCAATTGGATAAACTGATTAGAAATGATCACCACTAAGAGAAACTGCAAAAATCATTATTTCCCTCTTATGCTGGGAAACTTAACTGAGCATCAACTTGAAAGCTTAGATAAATACAGTGTTAGAGGCAGGTTGTGGCTAGCATTCATAGCTATGCAATAAAAAATAATCCCACTTTTCTCTGTTCACTCTTGATGAGTCATTGTCCCCTCTGTTGCTACTGATGACAATAGTTAATGAGGTGTGGAGTAATCACAGTGGGCTTACTAAACACAGGGCAAGGGGAAGGGCCACAAACAAAAGAGACCAAATGGCACACTGAGTCACAACACTTTAATCAAGGGCTATTTGGGGTCAGCTCTGCAGCCTGCCTGCTTTTCATTCACGTTGGTATGTTTAACCCAGTAGAAATTCTAACAACTGGACTAATGTAGTAATGATTTTCAAGTCACCCAATTTCTGTGGATTATACTTGTTCGTAAGAAGTTTTGAAGTCTGAGGTTTGGAGAAACAAGATTCTACTGAGGTGGATGATGTTTGTGGACTCATCACTTAATGGTGGACTGGTGTGAATACTGCATGTATCACAATTAAATTAATCCTCATGTATATTTCAGGTCATTGAAAGTGCAGTTAGACACACACTCCAAATGTCCATCATCTTTGGATCTTAAAGTATTGTTTATCAAGACCTCACGCGTTTCTCCGTGGGTCACCCCACTGTGTCAGTCCTGTCTAACTAGCTTGATAATTGAAGCTTCAAATTCTTACCACTAGCAGCAAATAAGCCTCACTGCATTTCATCAAAACTCAATGTGTTCATCTCATCTGTTGTTTTCAGTGACATTATTCATTGTTACCCACTAATCACAAGTGGTGGTTGCATCTTTAAAGCAACATTATGTGATATGATGTGATTAATTTATCACTATTGCCTCCCAGAATCAAACTTTTGTCATAGCCTTCACATTTGTGTAAATGTTCAGGGCAATTCTGGAAGTTGTTGCACAGCTGGGGCATCTAGTATTTTGGGTCTGGTATTTTACTGCTGTGGTATGCATATTAGCAAGAAAAAAAATAGGGCTTTGGTAAAGGGATTAGAACACAGGTTGCAATCTTAGGAGATAGTGACTTGAAGTTTTATGGATTTGATCTGTGCTGGTTTGTGCCCTGTCAGCCTTTCTCTGTACTGTGGAGGAGGCCTTATTGAGCCATTCATCATATCAGAGATATTATGTTGCGTCGAGATTTGATGTTGATTCACTTAGTGCATGCAGCTGTCTCTCTGGATCAGCTCCTTTACTGTATCCATTTCAAACTTGAAAATAGCCAGGCCCAGCCCTCTCAAAAAGTGTAAATGTAAATAGCAGGCGAGTGTTAGCTAAGGACACATTCCAGCGCATTCATCCCTCTGTACTTTGGGGGAGGAGTTAGCAAGTTTCCACGGCAGTGTTGAGGGCTGAAGCAGCCTTTGAGCATTAAACAGTGTCTTGATCCATCCCTCCAAAAGGCATGTCCTCACTAAATCTTAAACTTATTTTTCAATTACTGAGCCAGTTTGTTGGGTATCCTGATGAAAGTACAGCTAAACACATGCATTGTGATTGGTGGATAAAGACACAGTTTGCGCAACTTTTTGAGAGTGCTAGCAGTTTTGGGATTTTTTTGCTTTTTGCACCTCACTATCTTTTTTGAGCCACTATTTGTTTCCAGCCTCTATTTGTATAAACAATATTATCTAGCTATGGTTAACAACCCACAGTGTCTGCAAAGACACAAGCTTGGCTATGATTTCAGGTTGAACAGGTCAGTTACCTGTTTGCTCTTGAAATAGAAGTCCATATCCTTCTCTACATAAAACCAAGTTATTTTTACATCATAATATAAACATCAGCTGATTGGACAGTTGCATTCATTCGGTGGTACAGGTTGCAATGATTGTTGCCTTTAAAATTCCCAGCAGTCAACCGTGTTATTTCCTGATTAAAATGGTTAAAATAAAGTGAAGCTGTGTTGAGCCTGCAAGATTGTATCAGGCTTATTCAATTAAAGTCAGATTCAGTCTGAGAAAGGCCTGTAACCATAGTGAAGGGGCCTTGATAAGCAGAGGCCTGTTAAATATCCAGCCTGAGAGAGAGGGAGAATGGACTTCTGCTGCAACACAGGACAAATGTTGAGCCATAATACTGCTCTTCAATGGCTGTGCTTTTCTACAAACAGGAGTATTTCATGTGCCAATAACACGTTACATGTCCATGTCACACAGTTTGGAAGATCTCCTTGAATTTGCTCTTTTCAGTTCTGACAATAGCCCTGTTTCTTCAAAGCATGTTTCAATGTGGTGGGGGGGAAATATATATATATAATTTATATAACAGAATAATATAGGCACTCTGCAACTACTTTCTGGTCTTGCATCCATTTCTATTTCTGCCTGATTGTGTTGCTGTTCTCATGTTGCAGTGTTTACCGCCTGCCTGCTGGGTTTACGGTCTGCCTCAGTGCTTGATCTGAGCATAAGGTCAAGTGATTTCTGATGTGTGTGTGGGTGTATGCGTGCGTGTTGTTTGTATGTGTGTGTAGACGAAGAAGGGTGAGGAGCTGCCCAAGGGTCCAGAAGTGGAAGTAGCCAAGATGGAGAAACTACTGAGTCTGCTGAGGGAACCAGAGCCAGGCTCAGTTTAATGTGACCACCATGGCTACTCTCACCAACACAGCAACATTTATTATTGTGACTATTAGTATTCTTATAGTAATAGAATTCGTGTTCTTATATTCTCACTCATAAAAGTCCCACTCTTTGTTCAGCATGTGGAGCGGTAATCGACAGCGTACTATAAACAGTGGACAGAACAATTTATGCAATTGATTCAACGACAAAACGATGGGTGAATTTTGGATATATTTATTAAAGGTTTTTCATTCTCTCCTCTCTCTCTCTGCTGTGCATAAATTATTCAATTAATTATGCATTTGTTCATAGTTTTTGATACATATCGGACAATCAACATTACAATTCCAAAGATTTGGTTGACCTCTTATGCAGGGATTGAATACACCCCTTCTGTAAGTTGTTCAAGATAAGAGTAAGTCGGGGGAGAGTTACTGTAAGTGAACAGAGAGGTAAATTGGCCTAATAGATTGACCATTTATGGACCAAACCCAGACGACTTCTCTTGGCCGGCGCACACAGTCCTGGGCAGCTGTCCAGTGATGAGCTAGGAGCCTTTTAATATCCCATCTACAGGGAGAACTTTGAGTTGAGTCACTGTGGTTCCCATCTTTATTCTGCCTGTCTCTCCATTCCTTTCTCTCTCTTAATGATCTTGTCCCTCACTAAAGTGGCACCCTGTGCTCTGTTGCTCAACTGGCATCAAATGCTGCCACAGTGTCCTGGGCTCCCCCTCTCTCTCTCCGCTAGAGAGAGCTCCGCTGCCTTTGATGTCCCACCACGTACACATGCAGCACTCTCTCCCGTAACTGTGATTCATTACTTCATCCCCACTGGTTTAGCTAGAGGGAATGCTTAATCACATCTTTTCTTATAGACACAATATAACTAATGACTGTGGCCATTGGGTAGTGGGGATACAGCTGTAACAATTACCATAATACTGCGGTAATAGGAAGTATACTGTAGGGTTGGGCGAAGTTAGTGGCGAAGTTAGTTTGTTTTAGTAGTTAGAAAGTTCCTGTAACCCGAAGGTTGCAATTTCCATCCCTGCAACAACTAAATGCCCATTAAAGGAGAATTCCACCCTCTGATACTCTTACACTCTTATGCATCATCAAACTGTGATGCTCCGTGCATTCCAGGGGTTATTTTGTGATGAAGTGTTGTAATTTATCTTTTCATTGTACACCTCAACATGCCTCGTCTACTTCTGCTTCAGTTAGCTGCTACCCAGAATGCCTTTCGACAGCCTCCAGAGAACAGGCTGAACTTTGCATTTCTGTTGCATCCAGCTGTGAGTTGTTCATGTAGGTGTAGAGAGCAGTATCAATAGTAATAGTAACAGCAAGAGAACACATTTTTTTGGTTGAGAAAAAGTGAGTGTCGCGGCCCTCACCCAAAACGTAACATGCCTTGTGGCTGCATTGCATTATGGTCTATTGAGGCTACTGTCGGTGGAGTCTCTATGATGGATTTCTCCCAGTATAATTTTTGCCGGTGCAAAATGGTGCATCTAGAAAGAGGCCCTTATTTACTGTTGTTATTTCTTTCTGCTATCAAACTCCATTGCAGTTGGAAATTTCTCAACGCGACATCACATTGTCTACATTTGGCCATGAAAATAAGAAAAATGCAGCACTAAACAGCACAATGGTTCCCAGAAATGTAAGGTATATCACCAATAACTGTTTTTTAACAGTGTTCAAAGTATTTTTCCGTGGATTTTTCCTTTGATAGCCATGTGTCCTTGAGCAACAACAACTTCAGCTGAAACCATATCTGCTTACTC
This sequence comes from Centroberyx affinis, assembly GCF_046629955.1. Lineage (NCBI taxonomy): Eukaryota > Metazoa > Chordata > Actinopteri > Beryciformes > Berycidae > Centroberyx > Centroberyx affinis. Next base: position 58,311 of record NW_027282687.1, read on the forward strand.
AGTGTTAGTCGCTCTGGATACGAGCATCAGTTAAATGCCTGAAATTTATTGTAAAGCACATCATAAAATTAATAATCATTATTTAGTCATAACTTATGACTGTACACCATGCTTTGTTGAGTCTGAGGTTGCAGTGGCAGCGACGCTCTTCAAATGTACATGAGGGGATTTGTGGTGGGGTGTGGATGAGGAGCGGACAGTCTCTATTCCAGTTGTACCACTGTATTACCCCCAAACCCACTGTTGAAGCCCTATGTGTGAGTCCTCTCATTCACTCCAGTGTGAGTGGGCCATCGCTGACAGCCGCAAGCAAATGCCAGAGTGAGGGCCGTATTGAAGAGGACATAAAGCTCAGCTAAGCCTCTCTAGTCCTTATGTAACACCCTCAGAAAGGCGCTATGCCTCACAGATCGCTGGTATTTATGAGTGACAATGACACACACACTCCACACAGGCTGAAGTCACTGTTCCCAGCAATAGACTGATTTTCTCTTTTTTTTTCCAGGAGAGAGTATGAAATGAGAGGATAAATTTAGAAACCCCCAACAACAGGCCGGCCGCACTCTGCGTACTGAACGTTCCATTCCCTCTGTCTCTGTTTTTGAATCCCATTCATCTGTGTGGCCATGTCCTTTTCCTTAGGTTGTGTGTGTGTGTTAAAAGTATACATCCACGTTTGCATTCCTCTGTGCACTTTGTCAAAAAACAAGGACCAGATGGGAAAACTGATGGCTGTCTTAAAATAGTTGCCCTACACCACCACAATTCTTCCTTGTTACCTTTGTGAGGCACAGACATTTCTACACCTGCTGGCTCGACCATTATTAGACCTGCAGCTGAATTTGAGAAGTATGAAGGACAAGCATGATCATTACTTGCAGTCGGTCCCACTGCTCCCTCGGTCCTCTCTCTCCCCCCTCTCCTCTAGGGGATTGCTCTGAGGCCATTACTGCTTGTCAGATTTGAATCCTCCTTCTCCAGTCAGGAGGTCAACAGGTACTTGTGCTCGTTCCTCTGCTGGGTTTGTCCCGCGCTGGGAGCGAGCACCGGCAGCCTCTCCTGGCTAGAAGGCACCTTGCAGGCTCGGTAGAGGATAAGAAAGAGGAGCAGCAGGAGGATGGCAACAAGCGTGTTGCATGCTATGGCCACCAACGCAGCTGTGGATAGTCCTGTCACGCTCCCTTCAGATTCCATAATGGAGAGTGCACTGCTGGGTCAGCTTCAATACTAAATTTTATGTTGGCTCCATGATGTCCCTAGTCAATTAATGGGGAATGAGGAAGACTCTGAGCATCGTCTATGCCTTGACTCAAGACTTATTAGTAAAATCAAAAATGAAGCTTGAAGAATAGAATTATGATTCCTTAAGTCTCACTGTTTTTTCATTGTATTAGTAAAAGGCGCTGCGCACTGTGAGGCAAAAAATCAATATGTATTCTAACTCCAAGAGGGCAGTGTTCCTAGGCACTGTGCTCATTGCTTTTCGCTGGCTCCTCAAGTATTTAAATGGGACAAGGGTTGGAGCAGAGGAGTCTGCCTGTACCTCTCTCTGCAGAGATGTATATCGGCACCACCCGAGGCTCTGCTTCTCTCTGGCTTCTTTAGGGTGAAACATCACCACTCCTCCATTCAGATTAGCCTCGCCGCATATACTGGCACAATTGATTCCACAGTGGTTTACAACTTGGACTTGGTCTTGGACTCACAGCTCCAACAAACACCCTCCAATGTCTGCAAGGGGGAAACAAATAAGACAATTAGTAATAATTTGATACAAACAAAACATGGGAGAGGGCATGGGAACAAGCTCCTTGTGGTCTGTTGGTTGTCAGTTGTACGGTGGGAGAGTTGGTCTTTCACATGGCTGCCTGCCTCTGAACAGGTGCAAGTACCTGAGCTGGTGATGAGAAGCCATTCAATGCAGGAAACCATTCAGTTATTACTTTTACAGTCAAATCTCAAGTAGGAACTGGTGTTTGGACGGCACAATTAGTTATTATGTCTATGCATCTATATCTATATCAAATCATATGCTGCTCTTCCACTCATACACACACTACATACTTGTGTGCTCATCTGTCTTCATAATCTTTCAAATTAGCATCAGTGATACAGACGGACCATATGCTAAAATGCATGCCCAATATCGGGAACTACATTGAAATTCTCCTCACATTATGTTGCTTGGTAAATTAGCATATCCATAAATTTACATTGGAATAGCATCTGTAATGCAAAGAGTTAACAACGAATTTACACTACATGGGGTGAATAATCATGTGGAGAGTGCTGACACTTAATGTGTCCAATTGTCAATTTACCCTCACAGGTTTTTGAAAAATGTCCATATGAAAGCTACAAACTACTAACTTAACTTAACAAATTAGCTAATTCATCCATTGAAAAAATACTTACTGAATCATTTCCCTTTCATACAAGATAGAAATTACATTAGAGAATAAATAAAGATATCATGAATAATGTTAAAAAGAAATCATCAAGTTAGATTAGTTGAGTTGAGATTACATTGTGATGTGGATTTATTTTTATATGGTTGTCATGTGTTCATATGGATTTATTGAAAATTGATGATAATTTACTCTTGCATTTGCATTCCACAGTATGCAATAATGATTTTGTCCAATGTACTTTAAGCTCTCTCATCCGTGGCACCAGTTTGCCCTAGTTCTCGATTCAGAAGTTTTGCTCTGCCTCCTCAAAGCCTGGTTAATAGCATGAGCACAGCCACTTCCCGTGAGAAAGCGCTTCAACTCCTCCACAACCTTAGTGAATCACAGGGATATAACCTGAATGAATAATTCTCTCTCTCTCTCTCTCTCTCTCTCCCTCTCTCTCTCCCTCTCTCTCTCTCTCTTTCAATTAATCTAATCTAGTTATCTATCTATCTCTCTGTCTCTTTCTCTCTCTGGGTTACATGCTGCTATCGCACATAAAATAAACCACCTGGTACTGCCCTAGGTTGTTGGGTGACCCCACTAGAATACATTGCTCAGCCACACACTCAAACACATGCACATGTGAGTGAGAGCACACACACACACACACACACAGACCTATTTGGATTTGGCAGAGCTGCTTTAGGTTTTAGTGCACATAGACATCAGATATTTCCCAAGCCTTCGGGGAATACATTTCATACTCCAGCAAGCTGTACAGGGAATCCATGAGTGTGTGTATACATGTGGTTTTGTGTTTGTGTCTGTCCGTGCATCAGTTTGTGGTGTGTGTGTGTGTGTGTGTGTGTGTGTGTGTGTGTGTGTGTGTGAGAGAGAGAGAGAGAGAGAGAGAGAGCAGCTTTGTCAAAATCTCATGGTAGGAGATTTATCTTGCAAACTTGTCTGTCTGCAGAATGTGCCAGATGGATTTGATCTGGCTTTGGTGCAGATCTCAGCCCTCAGGTGGAGTGGAGCATAACGCCCCTGCCCTTTGGCTCTTAGCTAATAAATGAGGAATATTATTCATGGAAACAATTCAAGAGGTTGCCCCTGAGAGTCCGAGGATGCACAACTCATCATTAGAGGTCTCATACGAGTGAGAGAGAATATCATCTTCCAATTATACTTCATTCTGAGCAAGCCAATCTTTTCCAGTCCTGTGGAAGAACATCTCCCTAATAACACTGATTTGGTCGCCAAAAAAGTGAGGACTTATTTATCATATTGTGCCGCCACATGGCAGCACATAGTCATACATGTATACTCTCTTTCCTGTAAGTTCCTCACTTACCCCACAGACTCAGCCAACAGTTTGTGTTCTGGACAAAATATTCCCATTGTATGATTCAGTCTTCTTCTGTCATCCTTTGTGGAGATGCTGTTCAGGTGGATAATAGTTCCCTCTCCAGCCGTCTCCCTGTGCTCTTAACCTCCTTTTTTTTCCTCCCCTCTCCCTCTCCTTCTCTCTATCTTCTTCTCCGCTGCACTAGACGAGACAGGACTGCACACCGCTCGAGAGAGAGAGAGAGAGAGAGAGAGAGAGAGCGCTCTCCAATAGCAGAGAGACAGAGGGAGGAGGGGCCATGCCAGAGGATGTCAGCAGTGATATCAAGCGTAGGGGAGAGGGGGAACGGTGTGGATGTAATTACACAGGGCTTCTGCTGCAGACGGGGAGGGAAGGGGAGAGAGGGGAGGGGTTGTTGTTACAGAGAACAAGCAAAGCCGCCTGTCAGACAAAACAATGACTTCCAGCTCACATCCCCCGTGCGGAGTATGGACAAATAACAAATTATTTCAGAGGTTCAACACAGAGGTGGGAGTTCAGGGAGGCATAGTGAGCTATTTTGAGAGGAGCCCAAATGAAGGCTTAATCGAGGGGATTGTTGTTCCACTTGCCAGTGGCTTGCTGCACCAGCTCTCTTCAGGACTTCGTACAAACAGCAGACCCAGTCACAGCAAGAATTTAGACTTTTCCCGCACATAAGTATATAGTATTGAGACAAACCTTCACACGCCACCCATTGTGGTTGCTTCCATTTTGTTGCTCTGTCCTGTTGTTGCTTCCGTTTTCTCCGCCCCCCACCCCAGCCCACCTGCTTTGGTTCTGCTAATGATGCGCCCTTTGGGGGTTTAGTGGTGCAATAGCCAACCACCTCTCTCACCACTTTGACATCTCTGATGCGCTAAAGCAAGGATATAGGCCTCCAGCTTCTCTAATAGATCCTCTGATACAAGGCCTGTTTCAGAGCCCAGGGAGCCACACGGTAACCAGTATGGGAGCGTTTGCCCTCAAAGCCTGTCATGTGAACTGCTTCCACCGCAACATGCTTTTAGCACAGACATCCCTTGGAAGACCGAAAGGCAGCCGACAAAGACTGATAGCAGAGAGAAGTAGCATTGCAGCATGGGTGGAATGATAAGGATTGCCCACATGAAATTGCTGCACCAGGAGATTATGTTGTGGGACAAATAAGAGCCTGGGGATGCTTTCAAATGGGATTTCTTTGGGGAAATTGACGGCTCCTTTTAAGTTATTTCTCTGTCAGATTCAATGAAAGCCACTGATGTTATCCACGTTGTCGGTTCTTATTTCTTTGAAAGAATAACAACAAGCCCATACGGGTGAATAACGACGCACTCTGTCTAATGCCTTGAGTCTACATGCAGCTGGCATGTGAAAAGTGTGAAGCCTATGAAATGTCAATTCAGAAATACCCCAGGGAAATAAGGGTCTGCCTCTATGACGACATGTGTTGGTGATAGGTTTAATCTAAAGGTAAACAATAGGGCGCAGAGAAAATGTAAGCGTGAAATTTGTGGTGTCTTATGTGCAGGTGAATTAAACAGGTGCCAGATTTCACCATGTACTGTGGATGGCTTTGGCAAGGTGCAAGGCCCAGGTGGCGGCCTGGCTGGCTGACAGACAAACAAAAGGCTTCTTCTCTATAGAGGTACAACCAGCAAACTCTGCTGATGTTCCTTGTCTTTTTTTTTCTTTTTTTTTCTTTTCTTTTCTTTTTTTTTTATATAAAGCATCAGAAGTATGACTCAAAGGACAGAGAAACAGAATCTAGATCTTACTAATCAACCATCAGTTACAAAACAAAATGATGTAATATAGTATGCAACAAAATAAAACACAAGGAACTAGAAAAAAAAACATGAGACACTACACAACTAAAAGTCCTCAAGAATCTGTGGTTTTGGTCAATTAAAAGTCCTGGATCAGGGCTTTAATAAGTGGAATAAACATTAAGGAGTAATGTCAGTTTAAATACGGCTGTAAGGTATATTTAAACATTTGCTGAAACACCCAGAAAGAATTGTAATCTGATATTTTTCCATAGGTGTTTGGAGAAAATAAGTTGCCAATCCTACATACAGTATATATACGTATATATATATATATATATATATATATAGAGAGAGAGAGATTCTGTTTTCTTGATGAGGATATTGAAACCCATGAACACTGAAATTCTATACAATCTACTTATTGTGGCCTAAATTTACAGAAACCTGTCTTAGTTTATTGATTAATTTAGGGGCAGGTGAGGTGCATTGTGGGCAGCCTGGAACATTTTGCTTGAGGCCCCTCTAGAGGCCAGAAACATTATTACTGGCTAGGGCAAACTACAGTGGCAGGGTTTCACATACTTTGACTTTTGCAAATAACTCTGTGGACTGACAGGCTTCACAGGAACAGCAGAGACTCTACAGCTTCTCTCCGGGCCTCTGGGTCTGCAGCACGAGTGAGGAAAGAGGGGAACATATTGGTGCCATTGTATTTTTATTTGTTGACAATATCCATCTTAAAGGCATTAATCATATTGCGATAACTCAAAGCGCTGTTTGAACCATGGTTTTGTTTTTTGTTTTCTTCCCCCTACGGAACATTAAAAAAAAAAACAATGTACAGTGGAGGTTTTTATTATTCAAATGCTTCATGTAGAGTTTGTCGGGCGGCTTGACTCGGTGATAAAACAAAGTAATGCAACACAAAAACCACATGTAAGGACCACTGGGCAAGAGATGATATAGATAGACTAACATGACAGATGAAGGCATATTCATTCCCTGTGAGAAACTGACACATTGCTCTCTCTCTCTCTCACACACACACACACACACACACACACACACACACACAGACACCTCAAAATAACAAGGCTTGAGATTAGAGTCAGCTATCAGTCTGAGAGAGAGAAGCACATGCAGCACAGATAGGCGCCTTGGCCGTGCGTAGGCGGGACACTCTCTCTGTTGGTTCCCTAAAGTGGGACGGCAGTTAGAGAGACAGAAGACGAGCAGCACCTCCCAGAGGCAGAGAGGGACGGAGACCAGGAGAAGAAACAGCAGTTCCTCATTGCACACCTATACTGGTAGAAAATAACATTCAGTAGACGCTCGTAATACATTCATTACACATGCAGAAATACTGGATTGGTCATCTGGTTTCCATAAAATCTATATTCCATGTATTGACGACCCCTCGACAGGTACTATTAGAATAGTACCTGTCAAATAATTTTAAGTCATACTTATACTGGCATATTATTATTCATAATTAAGTGTAAAATCTATCTATTTGAGGAGAGAAACATTATGGACATTATTTAAGATACTAATTTTAAAGAAAGGGCATTTTCAGGATTAACTGCCTTATGGGTATTGGTGGATTTAAACTTTCTGAAAAAAAAACAACACTATATTGGACAAATTATAGGCATATTTTCAATAATGATAAACAGGGAAGGTTTAGCCTTGTCACTTACGCGGTTGGTTATGCAAAGACCATAATCCATACTTTCAAACCCAAATCAACTCTCAAGTCTCTGGAGTTTATTTTAGTTCCCAACTTCTACATTCAACTTCAAAAAAATAATGTCTGACTGTCCAGATCAGGTTGGGTTAATTCTAAAAATAATGATTGCAATATTATAAGAGGGAGACGGTAAGAAAGATTAAGATCTATTATTTTTCTACATTTAATTTCTGATGCACAATGATCCAATGATGTGAGAGGTGAGTTACCAACCCCTGTTAGTTCATGGTGTGATAAATGGAGAGTGTTTATAAATGCAGGCAAAACCCAAATTTATAATGACGAGTTCCTGCAATTTGTTGTTTGGGTCTGCAACCCTGTCATATACAAACTGTTCCAAAAACTAGGATTTATTTTAGATGACCTCCTGACCTTTGATATAGGTATTAAATCCTTAGCTGTGTAGGCAGCATGTAGACCACTGGGGTTCATAGCAAAGAAGATCAAACTTTGCAAAAATCTTGGCTTTTATATTTCTATACTCAACTGTATAAATCAGGAGTCTGCCCAGTTCTTGATACTGCTGCGAGTGTATGGGTGGCAGCAAAATTAGGAAGAGTAATTCTGTTCAAAATAGAGCAATCTGTTATTTTTTAGTTGTGCACAAACTGACCCCAAGTCTGTCTATTGGCTGGTGGTGACATGGGATGGGAACCTCGTAAATTCAGACACAAGGGTGACATGATGCATCTTTAGGGTGCTGATCTTGAATACATTCACAGAAATAGATTGACATGCACTATTGATATGATTAAAGCAAAGCTCTTTCTTATATCCAAGTACCATGCCGAACCCTACATTACCCTTAATCTAACTAGGGGCCAAAGGTCAGTTTGTGCCCATGCCCAGAAGAGGAGAGGAAATGCTTATTATGTAACCTGGATGACGATGAGAAGTGTTTTGGTTTAATGATGAAGACAAGTAGGAATTTATGTTCAGATCTAAGATATTTGAGTCTGCTCATTTCTTATTTGAAGCATGGAATAAAAGGAGACGTGTACTATATGTTTAAGGGAAATAGTGCCTCTTTGGAGAATATTGTGTGTTAGTGTTTAGAACAGCCTATTCACTTTGCTCAGACTGAGTCTCACTGTATTTTAAATTTTATATTTTAATTGCTTGCTATATGTTAAACTACCGTGAGATTTCTTTGGGTAGCATGAGACAGAACCTGCAAAGTGTGAGTCTCACAGCAAATGCGTGAGAGCTGGCAACCCTGTAATAAACCTAAATTTAAATCAACAAAGTGTGTGTGAAGAAGTTGTGTGATGCTAATCGTCTTCAGAAAATCTGCATTTAAACGACATCAAGTTGAAGTGTTGCTGTTGCAAGGGCATGGTTTTCATGAAATGGTGCGTGCGTGTGTTCACAAAGTGTGACAAAAACATTCTCTTAGTATTTATCTTTAGGTGTCAGTGTTTTCACTTCTCATTTTACCTTCCTCACTGCTGTCCAAAAGTCATGATGCTAAAGTCAGTTTTAGAAGTCACTGAACACTTCTGTAGCACAAAGCATATAGTTAAGTACAGGCTGAAAATAAGATTGAGGTGTTTTCTTGCAATTACTTTTCTTTTAATTAATTAAAGGTGCGAACCCTCTTGGTTGTTCATGAAGACTGTGGTTTTCTACACCCTGTTCCATCCTCATTTATAAGCAGCTTTTAAATGTACTCCATCTAGAACAAAAGGTATTAACCTATCTCACCCAAATGTTTGAAGAACTAAAGAACTTAATCTAGCTTACCATTTGTTTTAATAAGTAATATTTTGATGACATTATGAGTGTGTGTATCATCACACCTTCAGATGGAACCATACTGTATGTGATACTGTGTGAATGCACATAGTGATTGAAAGGTGAATCCACAATTGTGAGTGATAGGTACTCTACTGTCTATCTTAAGTTTTGCAATGTCCAAGGTGAGTAAAGAAGGTGAGTAAAAAATTCCATACAAACAAACAGCTCCACAAAAAAAGATTTATCACTAGTACTAGTTAAAGTGACCTCTGAGCTCATAGACATCACAGAGTAATCATCTGATTGGCCAACAATCATGTTCCATTTGAATTTGCATACCACATATACATAAAAATCTGCAATAATACGCATACATATACTTAAATACAAAATACACAAGAAGCATGATATTTGTAAAAACCCACATATGCACATAAACACACGAACATAGTCATTCAACAATAATATCACAAATCTTATTTCCTCAGATGATCTATTAGCAGAAATTGTCTTAAAGGAAGCATTTTAAATCAAAATCCATATTCAGACAATTTTCCTCTTCTATAGTTGCTTTGCTGATACCAGCACCTTACCAGGACACTGGTGTGCATTTATTGATCTTTCAGTGAAAAGGTTAAGCCTTTAAATTCATGAATTCTATCTTAAGAGTGTTTTGTGAGTCTGGCCCCTGTCTTTTAACTGATGTCACCCTTCAGTGGCAGGTCTGAGTTTGGCCCACAGCCTGTCCCAGAATGCCTTGTGCTGCCCGGGGTCGTGGGGCCAGTCCAGATAGGTCCTGGTTTTCACCAAGCGAGCCAGCCTGTGGTGAGTAGACAGCTGGCGAGGAGAGATCTTCTCCAGGAAGACGAGGATGAGGACGTCCCGGCGCTCTGCCTGCAGACGGTAGGTGGCCAGACGCATCTCCAGAGAGCACCATTTGCTCTTGAGGTAACGGCGGCTGACCAGGCAGACGGTGTGGCGGCTCTGGTACAGGCTGTCTGTGATGTTCTCCACAATGTCCTTGCCCAGCTGGAAGTCCCTGCTGTGCAGACACAGGCGCAGGAAAGGGGGTCCTCTCTGCTCCAGGTTGGGCAGCAGCTCCTCCACTACCCAGCGCTCATCCTTCCCGCTGTAGGACACAAACGCATCGTAGTGGTAGTGCCTCCTCCTGTTGCTTCGCATGGCCTCTGACAGCCAGGCCAGGGTGATGTGATAGAGTGGGAGAAGGTACGGACCGGCCAGACGATGGAACAATATCAGTAGCATGAATGCACTAACCCCCAGTCCAGTTGAAGCAAACAGAACAAAACCATATTCTGTTGTGCACATTGCCTCTGAGTATTTCACAAAGTTGGGTTTGTCAAGTCCATTGTCTGATAAGCAGGTCAGTTCTTCCAGTATAGGAGGACTGAGAATTAACACTTCTACCTGCCTTTGTGTTTTTGCCCATTCAATAAACCAGGCATTTTCACAGCTGCAGAAAATCTCGAAGTTGTTTATACTGAGGTACTCTAAGCTGGAAAGATTCTCAGTGAAGCTGAATAATATATTATAGGTGTTTCTTATCCATAGACTGATTGTTCTTACAGATTTCAAGTCTTTGGTCAAGGAGCCTTCCAACATGTTGATCCTACATTCAGACAGATGGAGAAACTCTAATTTGGTAAGATTGTGGAAAACCGTATCAGCAGAATTCTGTTTTAAGAGATCCACTCTCTTTAGAACTAGTTTCTTCAGATGTACCAACTGATTTATCTTGGACAGATCAACAGTTTTTGCTGAGAGTTTAGAGATGTAAACAAAACTCTCCAGAGACCTGAAGTATTTCACCATGAATTCAGATCTGCAGATGAACTGTTCTGCTTTCACAGAAAGATGGACAACAGACTTAAAGAAAGGTCTGCTGCAATCTTCAGATGACACCATTTGACCAGTGAGTTCAAGACTTAAGTTGTGTTGCGATGTTATGTCACTGCCAATCGTCAATAGCATTGGTTTCAAACCAGAACTGAGGGAAAGCTGGGATAGCTGACTCAGAACAGGTCCAAATATGTTTGAAATGTTCAACTTAATTTCAGGTGATGTTGGAGAAAGCGGATAGTTGAAAATTTCAAGAGACATTCTGCTTAGAGATCTCAGGTGTGTGAATGACATCGCTTCAATATTAACTAATGGATTGTCTGTGAGGCCTAGCCATGTCAGCTGATGCAAACCATAAAATGTATTGAAGCGTATTACTTCTATCTTGTTGAATCTGAGATCTAAATACTGAAGTTTAGACATTCCATGGAAAGCAAAATCTTCAATGTTTAAAATATAATCTGAAGTTAATTCCAGGTATAGTAGATTGTTAAGGCACCTGAACTGTTCCTTTACAAGTGTAGTCAAGTTGGTATCAGCTAAAATGACTTTCTTCAACCATGGGATTAGCTGTGGCTGAAAAAAGCAAAAGTAAGCCAGATCAGGTCTGTTTCCTTGTGAAGTTACGTGTAGTTCAGCAAGATTTCTGAGACTGAAAATAAAATTCAAATGAAAACCTGGAGAAACTGGATATCTACATGCATTCAAAGACATGTATTCAAGGCCCTGGCAAGGTTCAATATTGCTTTCTGAAAAAATGCTACTATTGTCCGTATAGCGCAACCATAACTTGCTGACAGACATTGTAAAGACAATATGGCAGACACTTTCAAAATCGATCCTCTCAGCATTAATGGTTGAATAGTCTAAAACATGGATTTTCTTGATGCCCGACTGAGGAAGGCGCAACAAGATGTCATTGCTGAAACTGCCAGAAAAAAACATGTTTGATACATTTTGTAACCATGTGAATGACCCCTCATCCATGAGCTTTATATGACCAAGGCGTAACTCAACACTCGTTAAATTCTCTAAAACAGGCCATTTGCTTATGGTTGTGTTACATTCAGAGAAGATGACACGTTTTACCAGTTGTATGTTTGATTCTATGTATAGCGATCTAAGAGACTGTATGTCCAATAATCTACAAACCAGTACTGACAAATCTTGAAAAACAGCCTCAGAAATACTAAGGTGTTGTAGATTTGGCATGCCACTGAAAACATCTTGTGCCATTACTGATAGCTTGTAGCTTGATAGACCGATAAATTTTAGGTTGACAAGATCACTGAATGTTTTTCGCGTGAAAAACCCTTCACAGCTTTCACTCTCTCTCCCCTCTAAATACAGATGATGCAGGCGTGGAAGTCCATGGCTGCTTCCAGTTGGAAGGATTTCTGTAAAACAACCTTTAATGTCCAAATTCTCAAGATCTTGGAACTGGGAAAACAATCCCATATACAAGGAACCATATTTTCCAGGTTTCATGATGATACAGAGGGTGTGAATTGCAGTGGGAAGTCCAGTTAGGTCCTTTTCAATATTTGTAACATTTACACACTCAGCCCTATAGTCTTTGGTGTCCATGCAGACAGTTTCCAAACCATGTTCACTGTTATAAACTTGACATTTAGGATGCATCCATGAATAAACAGGAAAAATCCAGAGAAGCAGAACAGCATGGTGGCAAAAGAAAAATGTAGATTTCATCTTGCAATGATATTACAGTCAGTGTGGTTAGGGATGTTTCAAGGAGTAGAAAATGTCTGGCTGCAGCTTCACATTAGGACTTCCACACAGTGCCTTGAAACAATAAAAAGTCAAATATTTGTTTTCCAGTAATGAAATTGAGATGGTCTACCTTTCAAACCTCCATCCTGAATAAATCGTTGTTTGAAGAAGTTATTCTGGATAGCTGTAACATGATGATGAGCCAAACTTGATGTACTGTAGTCTGGTTGATGATTATCACATGGCTGCGTCTGAGCGGTGTGTAATGCATAATGACTGAACATACAAACTTTGAGGAACTACATTTAAAACATGTTGAGGTTGGACTTGTGATTCTTCCTGACAACACCAGGGGGCACAGGGCACAGGCCACCAGAAATACAGTAGAATGACATTTTCATTGTTTTTCAGCATATCATACAAGACCTTCAACCTCTCAGAAAAAAGAGTTTAATTTAAAAGCAATGATATTTTCTCATTTTATTTGCAAGCTTTTAGGCACAAAATTGAAGAGCATACAGTATTTTGACATGTAAAACATGACTTGCCAAGAATATACGTACATTTAATTTACAAGAGTTTTTAAAGAGACTGAAAGAAAAAAAAAATAGCCAGAAGTAGTCTATGTCTACATCTACTGTACCAATGTGTATTTTAGTATATGAAATGAATGGAAGAGATGAAGTTGCTTTTGGGCATAGTTGCACATAGGCATTGGCATAGTATCATGTCAGCATTTTCTTATCTCTCGTTTGCTGTCTCTTAGTCATATCTCAGACTATCCCACTGAATAATGAATAATAATAATGAATAAATGCAGTGGAATACTTAAGCAACGTGATTTTTATTTGTCAGTGAAGAACATGATCAAAATTCAGTGACACATGCTCTGCAGCATAATTAATTATACTTAATTCACATAGGTCTTGACAGACCTAACACATTCACTCTACATTTGTGAACACACCATAACAACCACAATGCATTCATAACACAATGAGCTTGGCATTGTGATGAATTTATTTCACCATTCAATTTATTGTAGACTGGCTTTTAGAGCTCTGTACATGGTTATTAACACTGCAACACCTTCCATGCTCTTCTCTCTAACTAGTGTAGTAGTTTGGTGTTTGGTTTGAGGAATGACATATCAGCAGACTAAAGGCTCATTCCCCAGCTCTTAGTCTTTAGCCTGGCCACAGGAGCAGTGAAACAGGCCCCGCCTGCAGGTCTCAGGCTGCTGTCTCAATCTGCAGGCTCATAAGAAATCAAAAGCTCAGAAAGATAAGTAGGGCCCAGGGCATGCAAAGCTTCAAATCAATTCTAAAACAGACAAGCAATCAGTGAAGAGACATTAAATTGGTGGAGATATGGTCCCGTCTCTTAGTGTTAGTTAAAATTTTGAACACATTGGAACCATTCTACTTATTTTTGGTAAAAGCAGGTAAAGCAGGGCGTTGCATTAGTCAAGGCGAGATGACATAAAAACATACATAATCCTCTCTGTATTGCTGAAATTCAAGATGGATCTAATTTTTGCAATGTTCATGAGGTGGAAAAAGCGTGACTGAACAAGCCTTTTGGTAAGTTACTCAAATAGGACTCCCACGTTCTTGGAGGCAGGCTTAATATATTGATTTAGTGGACCAAGGGCATGCCCTGGAAACACTCACACTCAGGGCCTATCACAAGGACCTCCGTTTTATTTGAGTGAATTGGAAAAAAAACAGTTATGGAGAGAGGCCGACTTATTTAATTCACTTGGCTTGACTGAGAGGAACAACTGAGTATCATCGGCATAACAATGGAAGGAGATGCTATACTGCCTAATTCAGTGACCCAGAAGAATCATATGCAGGGAGAATAAAATTGGTCCAAGAATTGAGCCTTGCGGCATACCAGACTGAATGGGGACATAGCCATCCATGGACGTAAGGAATTTCCTATCAGTCAAGACAGAAGAGAACTAGTCTAGGACAGACCCTGAAATACCAACCCAGTCCCAATGCCTCAATCTAACAATGAGGACACCATGGTCTACAGTACCAAAAATAGCAAGGTCAAGCAACACCAACACAGAGCACTCGCCTACATCGGTGTTCAGGTGTTCAGGTATTCAGGATATTATTTACAGTTTCAGCGCTGTGCTGCTGACAGAAACCAGACTGAATTTTTCAAATATGTTATTTTCGAACACAGGTTACCTTGATAATTTTGAAATAGGCTTATAATTGCTGAGAGGCTGAACACAAGCTATGTTCAGCCTCTCAGTTTTTAGGGTCATAGAACTGTTGACAATAGAGACCAAGCTGGGTCCTATAGTTTCTAAAACTTTGTTGGTTTGGTTGGTATGATAACAAATAGGCTGGAGGACGGCCTCATGTGTGAAGTATGGTCCGTTAGTTCCTTAAGAGAGATCAGCCTAAACTGACTGGGATTATCTAGATGAAGATAGGATACATCAGTAACAAAAATGTGACAGGATATCCCAGACCTGATGTCCTTATTTCCACACCTACATTGCAACCCTCATTAAAATATAATTTTCAATTTCAACTATTTGATGTTTGTCTGCATTCCTACTACTTTATATCTGTAAATATAAAAACTGATACGGCCTCATGTATTTATGCTGCTAGGTTAGAGATTGAAAAGCTAGTTATGTTTAGATGGCTTTGATTCATTTGCTTTTAGCAGTAGCTTCATACAGAATTTCATAAGGACAAATCCCTGCAAAATCCCTGAGATTTATTCTAGCATTTAGTGGCAGAACAAGTAGCCCCAGGACTGTGCGTAAAAGGTCAAACCTAAAATGAACGAAACAGCAATGTCTTAAAGCATCACAGAACAGTGCATTCTATAATCCACTGCCTGACTAAATGTTGTATCACCCTTTAATTAGCATGCCTCACTACATGTCTTCAAAGACATAGTGGAGATGAGTTGAGTTGAATTGAGATGAGTTTGTAATCATACATTTTCCATCCAAGAAATAAGATTAGGAATCAAAACACATTTGTGGAATCTACCAAGGTTTTATTTAATCAGCAGACATCTCAGTTGTCCATCATAGTCTGAAAAAAGGTATACAGACATTCCAATATCAGCAAAATGGCATGTCCACTACATGTTGCAGGGTTTGGAGAAATAATATGTCTCTTAAAGAAATAAAGGCATATGGAATCAACAGAATGATACGATTAAGTACTATGCATTTAGGTTCATGGGCTGTAGAAACTAGCAGAGAGGTATTAGCTGAAAAAGAAGTTGACTCATACCTCATCAATCCACTCATTAAAGTCGGACACACGGGTAAAGACGGTGGGCTTCTTGGGGTAGTTGCACCCTAAGCCAGAGACAAAGCTGGCGATGCCGTGAACCTCCCAGACGCCTTCTGGGTTCTTACAGTTCAGAGGGCCACCAGAATCCCCCTGGGACAGTGAGAGCAGACAGTACCACACCTTGATATGTGTTCTGCATCAGGTAAATAACCAACATCACTGAGGGTGACGCCAAGGTTGTACACCAATCATCTTGTCTGCCCCTGTCCCGTATTGAACACTTGGACACTTGAAGCCAAAATAGCTAATGACCTAATTATTTCTCAGTTATACAAAGCTGCAGCAATATGTTTTCATCCATGGAAACAGTCAGGTATCAGAAAGAGTCTTAAGGTTTTCTTCCCATAGAGGAGTGTGGTTGTACTTACATTGCAGCCTCCCACCACACCGTCTCCCCCAGCACACACCATTGACCTACGGATAGACACGCCCCACCAGTCATTCTGGCTACATGTGTCATGGTCCACAACAGGCATCAGTGCCTGCTGCAAAGTGGCAGAGATGGGGCCTCCAGCTGAAACACGCACAAACACACACACACACACACACACAGACACACACACACACACACACACCAAGTTAATGAGCATAACTCGTCCTATGGGAACTAAAGAACCAAGGAATTTGCAACTCACAAAATAAAGCTGTTTCAGAGTAGATGCAGTTTTGAATTCGGGAAGGGAATCTTAGAAGATCATACATTCTGTTTATAGTGTGCTCAGTTTCAACAACTGTTAGCCTTACTGTAGAGTCTGCCCCAGCCGGTGATGTAGCAGGGGTAGTTGTGAGGCAGGATGGTGTCGGGGGCAGGGACGCAGGCCAGCTGAACCTGGTCGGTCAAGCTCACATGCTCTGACAGCTTGATCATAGCAATGTCATTGCTGATCATGAAGAGATATTGAAGAGTTATTTGCATTTGGAAATCAGTTAAATTGAATGAAATGAATTTGCTTCTGTAATATTGATATTATTATACTGCTGGATTTATATAAATTGAATGATTAATGAAATTTCTTGTATACACACTGAAATGTTAATGCAGCAATTTTTCTAACTAATATAGACAATTGTGGTGATGATCTATGTGGTTCTTACCCGATGGACAGCAACACAGGATTCCACTGTTTGTGTACAATGATCTTGGCCGGCAGGATGGCCTTGGCGCTGGGCTCAGATACCTCCAGGTTGTGTTTGCCGACGACCACACGGTAGTTCAACTTCATGCTACATGAAAATAAACACTATGTGATTAAAGCATTCTAATTTAATAATAATAATAACTTTTTGTTTTTGTGATGCTCATTTACATTAAAAGGTGCTGCATCAATGTGCTGCCTTACTCGATGCAGTGAGCAGCAGTCATGACCCAGTTGGTAGCAATGAGTGATCCACCACACGTGTGTCTCCAAATGTCATTCCTCTCATACTGCAGAGAAATCTGCAGCAGCGAAAATACATGGTGAAATACAACCCATCTGAATATAACCCATCTTGTTATACAGAAACTTTCAATAATATATTAGTTTGTTGACCATCAACAACCGTAAACAAACTGGAGGTCTGCTGAGTGCATGTTGTGCTGCATGTTTCAAGAGAGAACTAATGTTTGCCCTGTGCCAGTATTCATGTTCTACAGCAGGCAGTCATCCAGATGTTTTTACCTGCCAGGGCCAGCTGTGAGGACGGGCATCCACTCCGTTCACCACCCTGGGTGCGTCAGGCTCAATGGGAGGGGTGCCACAGCCATATGCTACACAGAGAGGTAGCACACTGGATTATACTGCTGTAATAATGTAAAATATGGTTGCATCTTGTACATGACCAAACTATTGCTTTGAAAGCTTGTTAAAATTAATATCTTTTCTGGAGTGGTCTACATAAAATCACAATAGTTTGACTCATAAGAGAGCAGATAGGAGAGTGAGCATATATAAAAGAAAACTTTATGTAACTCTACAGACATGGTTCACAATTCTATTGATGAAATCTGAAATTCAAGGTGATGATTAAAGATGATAGCCTCCTTACTTTTTTAACTTATTTCTTAATATTTTCCTATAACATACTGCTCGCTTGTTAAAAAGAAGACAATTTTTCAAAATCTTACTGCTTGTGATGAGAGCGAGGACCAGAATGATTGAAGTCATGTTGCTGCTGTCAGTAGATACTCTGACTAAAACTCTGCCTTTATAGCTGCTTTCTCTCCAGAACTGATAAGGGAAACCCGCCCAGTTGACCCAGGGTCAAAAGAAAAAGAACATTTAGTCTGTCTCAAAAAGGACAGAGACCGGGAGGAGGCTGTGAGAGAAAGGGGGTTGTACACAGGTGTATGGCACTACTTGGGTCACTACATTTCCATTCCAGCATCATATGTGTGTCGGAAACAAGCTAATTTCTGAGTCAAAATGTGAGTTGATATATTCTACAACATCTGAATAGAAACCTTACATAGTTCAGTAAGGTTTCCATAACATTAATCAATGTGCACGTTTTATATATCTACTCAAGGTTAAATGGTTGCAGGTACAGTACAGACGTACATATATGTTGGTTTTGGGAAAGAAACAGGTGTTGCTGAGCCTGCAGACTTCTGGCCAAGAGCCAGATAACGGCTCTGAGATTATCCTATTGAATACATCATACAAAACAGAAATAGCAATACAATATGATATGAGGTAATGTAAAACACAATTAAATGGTGTTCTCATTTTCTGCCCACCTGAAATAGACTAGGCTACTGACTGCAGCTGAGCAGCTTCCTCCATCTGCGGACAACAAACGTGGATAGGCCGTTCTTCTGCGGGGTTATTGAGGACCCTGCTCCACCACACTGAATCCAACCTTTATGATTTCCCTTGTCCGAAAAGGATATTTCATTATAGGCTGATATGGTGTGAATTAGTCTCAGTTAAGTACATAACAGTGTTTTAGCAGAGCCCCAATTCGCCCCAAATAACTCCGACAAATTCAAGGTGTTAAGCAGTTGGACTGGATGTCACAGGGTCATAAAATAATGATGTCGCGGTGCCGGTGCCGGCGCACAGCCATCCTCTACAGCCGCACCCACTGTCTGATACCCCGAGTCAGAAAATGAGAATAAAGAACTTGTCCAGTCTGTTCTTAAGTCTGTAATCCCTTTCTTCATTCCAATCAAATGAATGTGAAATGTTGAATGCATGGTTAGGTTCACTCTTTCCAAAAACAAAAGGAGCATTTAGGAAACCTGGGCCAGTCGCAGCAGTCTCATCTTCCTCTAGTAATGGCATTCCTGAATTTCCCCACGGGGATTAATAAAGTGCTATCGTATCTTATCTTATGTCGGTGTCTCCCTCTTTTTCTAACGCTACGTAGGGTTTCCCCCGTTAGGTGAGACACCAGTGAAGAGGAGAGAGCTCCGGTGTCCCGTCGCCCCGCCAGCGGCACAGACAGTGATAGTCTGTCGATGCGCGGCAATGCGCGTCTTGGCATCAACCTTGATATCGGACCATTTCTTTTTTCTAGTTAGTTTTATAAAGGGTCCAGCTCTTGTAGCTGGCAGCATCAACTGCTGCTGTGACATGTCGCCACTCAGCAAATTATTTTTGGTTGGTGACACCTGAACTGAGGCCACCGGGGAAATTTCTCTATTCCGTCTTGCTCCAGCTTTGCCATTTTCTCACACAGAGAAGGGAATGATAAGCATATTTGCATGCATGTCACTGGAATTCATTACACTACTGGGAAAGTAATGACATAACTGCGTTACCTCCCTCCCAACATCTACTTCAAACTCCCAACTGCATCCAATCTTGGTGAGTAGCCTATATTATGATTTTCACGGCGGTCTTGTGCCAAATAACCAAACTAAGTGGAATATTGCTTAAGTCCATGGACACCCTGGCCCCACCTTCTATCATCAGAACCGGGCTGTGCGGACCTGTGTAGGACTGAACCCTTGTTCCATAATGTGTTTTTCTGATGTTGCACACTTAAATAATGAGGTCATGGGAGAGTTTACTGAAAACTGCAAAATACACACATACACATAGAGGGCAATCGGTCACGCAAGTGGTCTCCTGTGTCTCTACTGTCCGACTGAATGTAGGAAGCTACGTCGTCAGAACAGCATCCAGCTTCGGTAAGCTTGCCCTCTAGTGGCGGTAGCCTACTGGTGATACTGTTGGTAATTAGCCATATAGTGTGTGTGTGTGTGTGTGTGTGTGTGTCACATCTCCAGCTGTGATGTTACTCTCGAGTCAGGCTGGTTCTGGGGAAAGTTCAATGACATAATTGATCTTGTATTAAATTGATTTGCGAAATCAGGATTATTCATGAATTGCTTACCAGTTCTCAATTTTATTTGCAATTACCGCAAATCTTAGGTTCTAAAAACTGTGGGCTACGATTCACTATGTAGCGAAAGTCATGAGGTTTGAGGTCAAGGTTTGCCACAAGATGGAAAAGTGAGCCATGAACCATTTTGGCAGCAGTCATCTAGGCTATGTTTTGTTGCTCATTTTAGCTTCGAAATGCAAAACACGCATGCAAAGAGTAGGCCTAGTTCACGTTAAATACTCCTATTGATTAGACTACTCTGTGCAATATGAATAACATTAATTTAAACTGCGGTATTCCTCTTTCACTAAAATAAATAAATCAATTAACGTTTACCAAATTTGTTTGTACAGACATTTTTTTCCGCGAGGCTTTGTTGTTACAGAGTTTAGGCTAATTAGTCTTTTTTTTTTTACAGTCTGACGCTCTGGCTCACTCTGCCGGACCGGCTGGCTTTCCATAGATCAACTTCCATGACAACCGTTGCCACTGTATACAGAGATTTCAGTTGACAACATTTCAAGTAATGTTAAACTATCCATGTAAAGACTGGACAGCACGGAGTAAGTTTTAACGTTATGTATTTCAAACAAGGCATGTCGAAATTATGTCGCCTATAATGGTTTACAAAATCCAGCCAATGCGTCATGCTCGTCACAGTTTGTTTGAGTTCCAATCACGGGATGACAGTTGTGCTGACAGGTGACTTGATTGACAATGCTAGCTAACATTAGCGTAACGCTAAGTGTTTGTGTTAGCTATTTAAGATTTCATAGCCTGTGTTTAGGCATGCGAGTTTTAGCATTAGACTCGGCAATGAGATACAATAGTTTGTTTTGCAAACAGAGAGCAGATCTTTCATTCACAACCACAGCGGCTGGTTTAAATACGTTAACGTTTTCGCTATTCTTCAAGCCGAACTGTTCTTCAGAACACAAAACAAACATCCAAATAATGTGGTTACTTGCCAAACTGTCAGGTAGGTCTACTTTCAGAGTTGTTAAGGTTAAACAAATTTACCAGCCACCGTCAAATAAGTACAAAGACAGTTCCTGGAGAAACTGTGTGGGCTGTGATTAGACAGGTCAGTCACACAGGTGGTCAGTTTGACGGGTGATTAGTTAGACAGGTGGTTAGACAAGTCAGTCAGTTACACAGGTGGTTAGGTACATGGGTTATTAGTTTCACACATCAGTCAGTTAGACAGGTGGTCAGTTGGTGTTATTTTCCCACCCTTTGCAGAACTAGTATCTGCTCCTGGCCCACAAACAAACTGTACTTGCAATTCTGAATCAACGTGTTAAAGCAAGTGGAGACACACAGTCAATACTATATGAGTAGTGGGAAACAGAATAAGAAAACCAGACTTCTTATTTGTCCCCCCCAAAAAAAGTAAATAAAAATTGCTCAAAGTCTTATAGAGAAGGACCAGAGACCCAACTGAGTTTACTGTCCCAAGAAAGCCTTGAGTTCAACACGCCAAAAGGTGAGACATTACATGCCACGTTTTCAGCATGTAGGCTGTTTTATTCATTATCTCTGATATGCCGCACACATAGTCTATTTGTTCAAGAGGAGCACAACGTTGTATTTGTCTGTGTCAAAACTCTTTTCTCAGTGATGAGCTTCCAGACTCCACCTGACCTATTCAAGCTGGTTGAACAGAATAACCATGGACCTACCACAAAGCAACCACAGATCACTGACTTCGCTCCTGGTGGATATACACCCAAGGTCCAGCTGCCTTACCAAACCATGCCTGGCCAGATCCCCCGCAAGTTAGAGATAGAGAGGTATGTTTGTGGGTGCCAGGGTTACTTAGACAGAGGAGGTACCGTCACCTAGTGCTGTGTAGCTTGCCTCTTTGTATTTCCTGTGTATTTCAGGTGGTGCTAGGTTTACAAAAGGTGTCTGTTATTATGACTTTCATTTAGAGAGAGGGCAAGAATAGAGACACAGAGTGGTACGTTACATTATTACATTACATTATGTCGCTTTTGTCTAAACTTGTCTAACTTACAATAAGTATATTTGACAGTAATTGCCATTAATAGTAATCAGCCACTGTAATGATATTACCGTTTTATATTATCTCTTCCTTTAGACGTAGAAGGGAATACCTGAAGCTGGACATTACTCAGCTTCTCGCAGAGAAAGGCATAGACTCTAACCAGCTATTGCTAAGACACCAGAACAGCAGTGAGGAACATGTGACCACCTTGGACAATCCTGCCCCTCCTATGTCAAACTACCTGCCCTTGGAGGTGAGCCTGCTAACATTTATTTTGCTACTGCTTTTCCATGGCGGTTTAGCTCCCAATTACCATAGCATAATATTTTACAGAGTAAAATAGTACAGCACCTTCAGTCACTCACTCACTCATTTTTCTTGGGTTTCTCTCCCAGGCATTTGATAATGAGGACTATGACTGCCGTACTCCAGCAGACTGGCTTGCCCTGGGGTATGCTGAAGGATCAGCTAATCGCAAACCTATACCTGCTAAAGCCCTGCTGCCTACAACTGACAAGATTCCACCAGGTAAATTGCCCTCAGAAATATAAAAATAGAGAGGGATGTTTTTTTTCTGTTCTTCCATTTTTCCTCTCATTTCTCCCTCTGCTTTCTGAAGAGGACCCAAAAAGCCCCTCCCTGGAGTACAGCTGGCATTTTGTCGGGGTTCTTGACTACAGTAAGGAGAAAGACCAGTACCTGGTACAGAAGGCTGACATAAATGGCAGAGTAACAGACAAAAAAGGAAAGCCCATTCTAAATGGAGGATACAAAAAGGGTAAGTTCAATTGGCTGCTTTATCCCTGCTAGTTGCCTGGTGTCCAGCCCCCATGAATGGCAGTCTTTAATTTTTGAATTTGCATGGTGATTCATAGGGGCACAAGCCTATCCACCGGCAGTTATTTTGGTCAGATACAGTCCAAAATAACTATATATATTACTAGGCTGTATATAACTATAATAACCTACTTACGACGATCGTTACAGAGCGTGACAACAACTACCAAAATGGCAGCGCTGGCAAAGGAATCAAGATAATAGCAAGCTAGATTTAGAGATTTCAGCAGTTAAAAAACTGAATGGCATCGATGAATTAAAATAGGAACATGATTGTTGTTGCTCTGAGGCATTTCCAGATTATGTCAATCTGCTTTGCTACTGTGATTGGTCAAAGATTTTGATAACTGACAACCAATTGGTCGGGGATAGGCTTGTGTCCAGACATCTAAAAGTCGCCATGAAAATTCAAAAAGTGCCAAAGACTGCGATTCATGGGGGGTGGATACCAGGCAACCCTGCTAGTGTTTCACACTGTGAATTTGCATTCTTATGATGATGTATAGTGCTGTAACTCTCATATTTTTCTTCTCACAAATTTTTCTCCATGTTTACCTTACATGTATGCCTCCCATCTCCCTCTCCTGAGTAGGAGTAACCCCCATGCTTACAGCCACTCAATACTGGGTACCCAGGATCAGGTTGTTATTCAGTGCTGAGGACCCACGTATCTTTGCCCAGCGGGTACAGTTTGCCAAGGACTTGAGGCTGAACACAGAGGCCCTGATCCTCTACCACTTGACTGCGGACTGCATGCCCATCTGGAGTGGCACACCCTCCATCAGCACTCACAGCCTTGAGCGCATTAAAAGGATTGTCCTCTCCACTCCTGGCCGCAGACTGGAAAAGTGAGCATCACTACTTCTCAACTTTGACTTTGTTGTCACTTATCATTTTCCCCCTGTTCAATGTACCTTGCTGTTGCTACTATTTTATAATAGATGCCCTTGAGTTTACCAAACTTTACCCTATAAATAGGCCTTCTTTGAAGGGTGGGTAACATTATCATGTGTGCAGTCTACAGGAGCGTGTAGGGGACCTGGAGAAGGAGATAAAACTGGAATATGACTGCACCATGAACCGACTCATTTTGGACAAAGTAGTGATGAGCTACCCAGAGGAGTTTGCACACATCACCCTGCCACATAAAGATCCTGTACCACAAAAAGGTGAGCCAGTTTGCTTTGTGTGTGTGTGTGTGTGTGTGTGTCTATGTGTCTATGTCCATTCACCTTCAAAATCTAAACACTGAACACTGCACTGTGCTACATATCTACAGGGTGTGTGTCAGTCCCTGACTATGCTTTTGAGAAGAACCGAGCTGCATTTACCCTCAGTTCCCTGCTGACTAAGCCAGAGGTGATTGATATATTATCCACAATACGGGCTGAATGCAACAGAGTAGCAGCTATGAGTCTGTTCCACATCACCTTCACCAAGGCACTGCGTCTCGAGGAATTTGAGCTCACCCAGTCTCAGAAACATTCACAGGTAGCTTTTTACACTGTCACCACTGGGCTATACTTTCAAAATAGCATTTATGTAATTTACAAAGGAGGGATGAAAGATGAATTTCTTTCTAAAACTTGTGAAAGATAGCTCCTGTTTTTGCCAGGTCAGAAGGTTATACTGTACTATACTGTATACTATACTGTACTCATGGAATGCCTCTTGTCCAATCAGATTACTCGACCGGAACTAACTGTTGTATAATGCTAAATGAATGGGAGTCATCAGGACAATTGTGGGTTGTTGCATAGTTCTTGGTCCAACAATTTCCAAGCGATATCTATAGCAACTCTTTGTTTTATTCTAAGTGTATTGGGAAAAAAAATTCTCTACAAGTCCTATTCATTAACATTGGCAGTGACAAAATTTTGCTGATGATTATAAGGGTATTACCAGAGAAACAAGCAATGCACTCCAGTTTCACCTGCTCCTCAGGCTACTTGCAGACACAAGAACCAGCTGACTATCACATGAATAAAGCAACATCAAGCCTTTCCTCCATCTCCAGGTAGCCTCGTTTCTTCGGGACTCTTGGGTGACCACGTTGTGTAACAGCATCCGATCCAAGCTGAAGGACATTGGCCCTGGCTGGTACAACCTGAATGTGTCTCGCTGGGATATTTACAAGATGTCCAAGCTGTGCAGACTGATGTCCCTGGTGCACTACAACCTTCAGGACTCACTGCACTTCCTGGTGCAGGGCTCGCTGGTCAGCCTAGCTCAGCTGCTGCTGGACGCCTGCCACAGTGTGCTGACCTGCCCTCAGGACCTGGTCTGGGAAAACAACCTGATCACCAGCCCCTACAAGTAGGATAGGAAGCACACACACACATATATGCACACATGGGCACACATTCACATACACACAAACACCTCTATACACTTTCATGCACGCATACAATACATTTACACATACTGTTCCGTTAACTGGATCTCACACAGCCTTATATTGTGTACTCAGTTTTAATGAGTGTTTGATAGTGCCTATGACATGTCATATTACTGTGATTTATATATTGTGTTGGTAGTATTACTCCACTCTCTGTATCCAGGCCCAAGAAGAACCCTCTGTTCCTGGTGGAGTTGGTTCTGGATCAGACTGGAGTCTATTACAGCACTCCTCTGGAGAACTTTGAGATATCTATCATTAACCTGTTGGACAAGGGCATCCTGGCCACACACAATGTACCGCAGCTTGAAAAGGTAAGATAGAATCTGGCATGACCTATAAAGGAAAGCAATGAAAGTAATGAAAATGTTTATGATAGGCACTACTATCTATGGATGATGATGATGAGTATAAGGTCAGTGACAATGACGCTGAGGATACTGCTGATTTACTGTATAATTGTTCCTCCATGTCAGTTTGTGATGCAGAAGCTGTTATTCAGTGGCATTTCCCTGCTGGAGTCGGTGGGTTTGTTTGAGCCAGTAGTAACTGAGCATAGAGAGAAGGTCCGCATGGCTCTGCGCCAAGCTGCCATACCCCTCAGGGCCTACGCTGCTGAATATGAGAAACACTTGGAGCTACACAACTCGGACATAGAATCCCTCCTGAAGTAAGACTTTGTTCAGACTATGCACGCAGATTTCCACAACTCCACCTTTTTCCCCATGAGTTCAAGGACATGTGAGTGGCAGATGTACTACTATGTAATACTGTAGGATCAGTAACGGTTTTGGTGCAGTCATGAGATGCTTATTTTATTAAATGAAAACATTGGTGTTCCACTTAATTTTCCATCACCCATAGGGCATTTCCCATTGCATTAATTATTTGTATTTACAACTACTGTATTTTTTACTTAAAGGCTTAATCACTGTGCATGGGTTTGTCATTTGTCTTCCAGAGCCCGTAATCAGGGGGAACAGACAGCCCAGGAAGTGAAGAAAGAGGCAGTTCAACACCTGAAGGAGAAGGAGAAGCTGGAGCACTCTATACCGTCCTCCATCGTCATCGGCCCCTTCACTGTCAGTGTAGAGACTGTACGTCAGGCTCTCTCTAAGAAACAAAAGGCTCTAGCCAACGCAGTGCTAGACCACCTTGCCCATAAGCTGCGCAAGCAAGTTGAAGATGTAAGTTGCAAGTTTAGAAAACAGAAAAATAGAAGTCATAAGGGTGAAGTACAGTTAAGTGTTGTAATACAGTATATCACTTTTAAGACATGACTGCTGAGGATATTTATGTTTACCATATGGCCATACCATATTTTGTTTTGTGTGCCTGATTACAGCCCTGAACAATGTGACCATTGTGATCTAATACATTTCTGTGTTTGTGTGTCCAGGCATGTGAAGAGTGTGAGGTCATCAGCAGAAAGCTGTATGAGAAGCCCAACAGCATTGAGGAGCTGACAGAGCAGAGGGACTGGATGAAACAAATCCCAGAACAGCTCAAGAGTCACAAGGTGCAGATAGAAGGGGCGAACTGGCTGTTTCAGTTATACACCACGTCAAGGCTTATTCCTCAACACATCATATTTGTCCAATCTGTCCACAACAGGAACGTCTAGGCAAGACCCTCTCAGACTATGAGCTACTGGACGAGTTCTTCTACAGCCTCTCAGATGAGGACTTTAATAGAAAGTAAGACTGTTGAATGCAATCCATACGAAGTCATCAGGCAAAATTTTGGGAGACTGATATTTTTTTATGTTTTCAGATGGGAATTAGATATATTTGTGGGGTTCATAATGGTTAGAGTGAATAGAGGGAAATGTTAACTGAATAATAGTAATTCTGTCCTCTGACTTTTTCTGTGCAGGTGGACAGCTATTGGGTGGCCTCATAAGATAATGATCCAGATGGAAGCAGTAGCTGTCCAGCATGTGGACGATGAGGAGCGCTTCCACAAGATCCAGCTGGTCAACCAGAACAACTTCCAGGAGCAAATAGACTCTCTACAGGTCCGCTGGGCCATCTGAGTTATTATCTTCACCAGCCACTTATCACAGTGGGGATTCAGTATTGGCACTTCAGTCAGCTGAAAAATGACAACAAAGAGGCAACACTAGCTGTGACCTCTACCTAATGGGTTTCAATGAGAAATTAGAAACTTTTTTTTCAATGAGAAACTTTTTCCCATATTGTGACCAGTTTCTGATGAAGAAAAATAGGCAACAAAAATATAAAATGTCAAGGTATGCCTTTAAATAGTTAATTGCAGGCTGCCCCAACAAAAATCTATAGAAGTCATTGAAACCTCTACAATACTATGTGCAGTTATGTTTAACTTAAACATGCGCTCAAGAGAGGCCTTGGTTTATCTGCTGTAATCTTAGAACTTCTTTTTTTCAAGCGTAACAGGGTAAGTTCATCTCATCTGGCTGTTAATCACCGGAACTGTGTTTGTAGATGCTGGTCGCTGGGTTTGCGGCCCACACAGACATTGATCGTGCCCATGAGACAGCCAACGAGGTGAAGCAGGCAAGCAAGCAACTGGAGGAGTGCCAGACTATGGCCCAAACCTACAACAACAGAGAACGTCTCTTTGGGATTCCCATCACTAATGTGAGTGGGAAACAATGTATCCAGCATCTTTATCTTCAGGCAAAATAATCTATTGATACATGTGGTCACGCCAGATGTATTTTTTTGTCATAGATGTTTTCCCCCTTGGTTTGAACAAAACAGGGCAAGAATACACATTTGACTTGTTTTTCTAACAATAAAATGTTGTGTCACAGTATGATCGACTGCAGAAGCTGATAAAGGACTTCCAGCCCTTCAGGGACCTTTGGACCACCACTTCTGACTGGCTACGTTGGCACGAGAGCTGGCTCAATGACCCGCTGTCCATCATCGACCCCGAGCAGCTGGGGCACAACGTCACAGCTGCCTTTAAGACCATGCACGAGTGTGTCCAACAGTTCAAGGACATCCCTGGTTAGTGAAACATGCTTCATTACTTTTATTGAGTTACTAGAGGGATGGATATGTGTGGCCTTTGTGTTCATACTTTGACAAAATATGAACACCCTTCAATGCCCTTCAATAGATCATGATGGTTAGTGCATCTAACCACAGTTTTCTCACCCGCTTACTTTCACTTTCCCTATTTCCTCTGCACCCCATCCATCTCTAGACTGCCAGATGGTGGCAACTGAAATCTGCAGCAAGATCGAAGACTTCCGTCCTCACGTCCCTCTGATCCAGGGCCTGAGCAACCAGGGGATGAGGAGCCGCCACTGGCAGATGCTTTCTGATCGCATCCAGATGAACGTCCAGCCCAAAGCCAACCTTACCTTCTCCCACTGCCTGGAGTTGGGCCTGCAGAAACACATGGATGAGATAGCCCACATGGCTGAGGTGGCTAGGGAAGAGTACACCATTGAACAGGTAACATTGAATTGTTATGGACCCTAATTGTGTGTTTGTGTATATCTTACACAGTACAGTCAGCTGTGTGATTATGGGGCAACTAATGTATATCATAATAGATTCATCATATTAATTGCAATGTTTCGACACTGAATTTTTGCTGTATATATTTTTGGATTGGTCAAATTTTCTTATGGCCTCTCAAACTAAACTATGTGTTCTTTCACACTTACTCACCCAGGCTCTGGAAAAGATGGAACAGGAGTGGTCGACGGTAATCTTCGATGTACTGCCCTACAAGGAGTCGGGCACCTACGTGCTTAAGAGCCCAGACGAGGCCTCCCAGCTGCTGGACCAACACATCGCCATGACCCAAAATATGTCCCTCTCTCCTTTCAAGAAGCCATTTGAATATCGCATCACCACCTGGGAGAACAAGCTCAGGAAGACGCAGGTACACACACACACACACACACACACATTTTAACAGTAAGACACCTTGGGCCCTATTTAAACAATCCATGGCGCATGGTCTAAAGCGCATGGCGCAAGTGCATTTAGGGCGTGTCCAAATCCAATTTGCTAGTTAAACAACGCACAATGTGGGTGCAGGGTAAGGCGCAAGGCGCAAAGGGTTGTACTAAGTCCCTTAATTAATCATAGGTGTGTTTTGGGCATAACATGAACTCAACTAATCAGAGTGTCATCTCATATTCCCTTTAAGAGCCAGGTGCGCTTGCACCTTGGCGCATTGCTATTTAAATGGCGGATTCGGCAAGTTGGAGAAACGGTTTTCTGCTGAGGAAACGGATCTGCTCGTGCGCGATGTCGTTGTGTGTGTGCGGGTAGGCCTATGTTGTGCGTCGGGTGAAGGTAAGATGTCTTTGCGGTTTATTTTCATGACTTTTTGTTGGGCTGTGCTTTTTACATATTTACTGTGCTGTTTTACTTGGTTGTAGGTTGCCTATTTAAAAATTGGCAATGTGTGATGATGGTTAACGGGACATGTACGTTGCGCATTTGGCATTGCGTAATGGTGAAAGCATATGGCAATTTGGCAACAAAATACATGTCAGGAATGAAGTAAAGTGCAAATTTTCATATTAGATGATCATATTTTTCTATTTTGCATGGTAACGTTGTGTGTGTGTTTGAGAGAGAGAGAGAGAGAGAGAGAGATACGCATCTTACTATCTGAATAATGCGCCCTTTAAATTGCAGGAAAATACTGCGCCAGACTTTAGACCAGGTTTTTGTTGGTCAGTGGTGCAATCGCTTTCCGCTGCCTCAAGATAGCAATGCGCCAACAATGCACCTGACCACACCTCATTTTAAGACCAACACACCCATGGGCGCAAAGATGGGTGCAAGTACATTTGCTATTTAAACAACGTGGGCGCTGGGCATGAAAATGACAACTGCGTCGGTCGGAAACTAGCAATGACACGTGCGCTATGCTTAGCGCCGCTTTGTGCCGGGTGTAAGATAGGGCCCCTTGTATCATTGCCATGTCAGTGCAGTTGCTCATGTTGTGCTGCTGCCCTCTCCTGGTGCTTGCAGGATGTGCTGGAGAAGTTGCTGACATGCCAGCGCTCCTGGCTCGACCTGGAGCCCATGTTCAGCTCTGACGATATCAACCGCCAGCTGCCTGTGGAGGGAAGCAGATACCAGAAAATGGAGCACACATGGAGGAAGGTCATGAAAAGCACCTTTGATAACCGACAGGTCAGGGCTCCCACAACAGTTCCCATCATATAAGACAGAGATGTGTTTGTAGGGATACAGAGAGTAGCCCACAGCTTTGTTAATGATTTGTGCGTGTGTGTGTGTGTGTGTGTCGACATGTGTGTTTCTGTGTTTATCTCTAGGTGATTGACCTGTGCCAAGATGCCTGTCTGCGATACAATCTGAGGGAGTGTAACAAGCTGTTGGAACTGGTCCAGAAAGAGCTCAATGATTATCAATCACAATAAATGGTCTTGATAATTTGAAGAACTGTATTTGTATTTGTATTTGTTGTATTTCAACATCTTGACTATTCTGAAGTGAAATGAAATGCTTCAATATTGCCAATATGTCAGTATTCTACAATCATTTGTTGTGGAAACTAAAATGACAATAAAAGATTATACACTATTAATTGCACAAGCCTATTTGTTTGTAGGTTCTGCTTCCTGTCAGATGATGAGCTGCTGGAGATTCTGTCCCAGACCAAAGATCCCTCTGCTGTACAGCCTCATTCGTGCAAATGGTTTGAGAACATCGCTCGGGTTGCTTCTTCACAATTATCTTCATCTCTTCTTCTCCTCTTAGACTATTGGAAACATATCACATGACTGATGCTGGGCTCAGATAACAGGAGTTTTTCCGCCGATGTATGCCCGATTCACCCCTCCTGACAATCGGAGGATAAATCTGGATCTGGGCATTGGTTGGTACTGATGTTCAGCACAGAATATCTGGTAATGTGAGCTGTTTACAAATAGAATCTTAACCCTCCCAAACCGTTCGCAGGTGCATCGAGGCCGCCCCGATAATTTCTAACCTGTTGATATTTGCGAGTTAAAATCTGGACTGTTATGTCACTACTCATTTTCATTATGCCTTTCAACATTGGACAATACAACTTTAACGTCCCAGCCGGGGTGTAACAGCTGACGGTATTGTATTAGTAGACGGTAGTGTGTTATCATGGCCTGGTCAAGTGGTGATTGCTCATTGTTTATAGATATTACTGGGCCAAAGATGACTTGTACATCCGAGCAGTGAATGTAGGATGGATATGAGTACCTGGGTAACTCTGGATGTCTGGTCGTCACCCCGCTCACTGACAGGTAGGCCCCTGGCTATTCATTCTGCTGCTATCTGCTGTTCTGTTCTTCCCTTGATGCCATATGCTCTTTGAATTAAAACATTTTCTGCCTCTTCCAGATGCAAGCTGACCCTGACAGGGGCCCTACGCCTGAAGTTTGGAGGGGCTCCTGCGGGTCCAGCAGGGACAGGAAAGACAGAAACCACTACCTGGGAAAGACCTGGCTGTCCAGACAGTGGTTGTCAACTGCTCCAATCAGCTGGATTTCATTGCAATGGGCAAGTTCCCTCAAGGGACTGGCCAGGTAAGAGAAACATACCTTAAAATTGTGATGGAATATCAGCTACGTTGTCAAGTAGCAAAAATCTTGCTATCAATCACATCCATTTTGGATTCCTTTTCTATGTGAAACTGGAGACTGGAGTTTCTCTCAGAGCTTGTATTCAATTATGATTGACTTCCCTTTTCCCTTTCAGCCTGGGCGTGCTTTGATGAGTTTAATCGTATTGATGTGGAGGTGCTGTCTGTGGTGGCACAACGGATCACCACTATTCAGAAGGCCTAACAGCAAAGCGTGAGATACTGCTTCAATAGGGGGTCACAGGATCCATAGTTTTTGAGTGCACACATGAAGATGCATCTTATAACACTGAAATAGCTGTGTGCATGTTGTTGGCGTTTTTAGGTGGAACGCTTTGTGTTTGAAGGGACAGAGATCCCTCTTGTCCCTTCTTGTGCTGTCTTCATCACTATGAATCCTAGTTACGCTGGCCGCACTGAACTGCCTGATAATCTCAAGGTTTTCAAATGACAATCACTTTTAAAACGAATGTTCACCATTGAGGATGAGCAGTTGGGGTTCAACACATGCGATTCTATCATCTACAGGCCCTGTTCCTTCCTGTGGCTACAATGGACCCTGACTATGCTATGATAGCAGAGATCTCCCTCTACTCATTTGGCTTCAGCGATGCCAAAGTCCTCTCCAAGAAGATCACCACCACCTTCAAGCTCTCCTATAAACAGCTAAGCTCCCAGGTGTGGACCACAAGGAGGTTTTATTTTGTTTTTTGTTTTTTGTTTTTTTTAAGTGGTCAAATGTTTCAGTTTATCGCCATGTACATTTATACTAAGAATTTGACCCGGGGAGTTGGTGTATGTAAAATTGCTAAAGCAAATTAAACAGACTATAACTATATATAGTGTATACTATAACAGACAGCATTTAGTAGGAGAGCATACATGGTTAATAAAGTGGCAGGAGACGTGCTTCTATCTGTAGGATACGTGGCTTACCTGGGACCCTTCACTGTAAGTGGGTTGCAGCTGAGCTTGTGAGTGTGAGTGCTGTATGTATTATTATGCTAAAAAGTTAAAAACTTAAAAATGTTGATTTATGTAAAACAACTGCCACATGATTTCAAAGCATTTTGACTAAATGTTATGTAACAATTCTTTCCAATAGTATTTCTAAGATTGAACTTAAAATGAGACCTTTTTACAATAGAAAATTGCAGATTATTGTCAAGAATAGTAATTGTTGTATCTCAATACTGTTGTGTAGTGGGTCAGCAGCAGTGTATGCTTATCAATGTTTAAGTCAGATCATGTTTACTTGTAGTTCAACCGACTTCATATTATCAGCCTGCTTGTAGACTCTGCTTGTAGACTCATTCACTTTTCTCATCATCAGTTTGTCATTTGTATATGTACTGATAACAGGCCTGCCGATGGATAACTTTTCAGTGGAAAATGGCATCATCACCCAGTGTTCTCAGCGCTGGGCTCTGTTCATTGATCCCCAGGAGCAAGCCAAGTGGATCAAAAACATGGTGAGGAGTAGGACTCTCTTTTGACTGCAGAGGGTACCAGTGAGACCAAAAGTCATAAAAAACAAGATCTTACAGTAATATACAGTATCAATTACCATCATGTGTAATGTTTGTAATTATATGTTGTTTATCAGCACCAGTAGTTGCCACTACAGAGGATTTGATGCAAATATCCCTTGTGCTGTTAAATTAGGGTGAAATTAGGGCCTACAGAGGAACCTGGCTTGGATGTTAATAAATGGGGATGGGTGACAGTCGTTGGGGTTAAAGTGGGCACTTCCCATCAGAGATGATTTGTTGAATTAGGTCCACTACTTCTCCAGAAAGCTTCTCAGTACCTGTATTTGTATCTATGATTCACTGCTCACCCATGCTTGCTTCCTGTTTTCACCCAGGAGCGTGACAGTGGATTTGATGTTATGAAGCTCGGTGACCCGGACTTCCTCCGCAGTCTTGAGAATGCCGTTCTCTTTGGTAAACCCCACCTCTTGGAGAAAGTGGGAGAGGAACCAGATCCTGCTCTGGAACCCGTCTTGTTGTGGCTGGTGAATACACACAATAAACACATCCATTACAAAACCCAAATCTATTGTATGTCAGTGTTATGCAAATGTCTAACATGAGTTGGTCTCTTAGACTCAAGTTTTTGCATGTTGTGGCCCTTGGACATACAAGCAGCAGGGCAGCACAGTCCTGAAGCTGGGAGATGAAGTCATCTCTTACCAAGATGACTTCAAGATGTACGTCACCACCAAGATGCCTAACCCACACCCTTCCCAGAGATCTCCACCAAAGTCACCCTCATTAACTTCACCCTGCTGCCCAGGTAATACACACTTTATACAGGTTATTATGTCTACTTAAGTGATGTCAATGCCAATATCACTTTTGCTCAATCTATTCAATCTCTTTTCTACATCACTATTATTGAAATATATATTGTGACCTCTTTTCCCAAGGCTTTTGAAAATCCAATTTATAACTATTTATAACCTGGGAGTCCATTCATTCCATCCAAAATGTACTGAGATATTAGAAGCAGAAGTTATTGTTAGCATTTGTTAGCAATGATAGTGCAATTTAATGTCCATTCTTGAGAAGTCATATGCAACTCCTTCAGTTTCATCTGTTTGTAATGTGCTGCACATGATTGTTTAGATATAGTTCTTAGTGTGATTGACTACCATTGCTAACAAATGCTAACAAATTTTACCTCCTACATCTTAAAAATTAAGACTTTGTTCAGTATACTTATACTTATATCCATGTTCATTGCATAAAGGTATGATGATATTTTCATGGCCATAATCGTCTAATTAGTTTTGGTTGAGTCATCAACAGTGCAAACATTTGTTTTACAATTGGGGTACAGAATTAGCCATGTTAACTTCAGCTGAAATTCATTACTGGTTGTTTGCCTCTGACAGCAATATTTATTGTCTCTCTCCCCTTCT
The DNA here is from genome assembly GCF_046629955.1 of Centroberyx affinis. NCBI lineage: Eukaryota > Metazoa > Chordata > Actinopteri > Beryciformes > Berycidae > Centroberyx > Centroberyx affinis. Next base: position 93,350 of record NW_027282687.1, read on the forward strand.
CCCTCTATCTCTCCTCCAGTCGTCAGACCTGTCGGTGGTCTTCAAGGAGGCGTCCTCCTCCACTCCTCTCATCTTTGTCCTCTCCCCTGGGACGACCTCGCCGCCGACCTCTACAAGTTTGCTGACGTCATGAAGTTGCCATCTCTCTGGGCCAGGGCCAGGTCAGGGCCAGGGGAGTGCCTGGGAATTATCATTCTCTTCTCTCTCTCTCTCTCTCTCTCTCTCTCGCACTCTCTCTCTCTCACTCTCTCACTCTCTGACCCAGGGGAAAAGCCACTGTAAATCACTTTCTCAAAGAACCAGGCCACTCTCATTTGTCTTGCTAAGAATGGCCACCTCAATGCTAATTATTTGCTCTATTTCAGGCCAGAGGACAGGACTTTGTGCCAAACATCTCTAGGAGCTGCCACATTCACCATGAGCATGCACATAAATAAGACAAACATAAATAACAACCACAGAAAAACTGTTGTGCAGGTTGTAAGACTCATTTTCCCAAACACAGCTGAAGCCTAGTGGCAGGCTAAACATTCCTATTCCCAGTAATTAATTCCCTTGGAACTGTCCCAATAGGTTCATTATGCTAGTGCATGTGTCATGTTTCTTGCAATTACATGAGTTGAAATTTTGGCTCATATTGGACTGTTGCATCACCCTGCCCTCAATTTCCTGACTGTCTGTATTGTACTGTTGGGAACTGAGAGAGAGCCCTAGCTAGTCAAACTGAGTGTAGGGAGACATGCTATACCCCACAGCACTGGCAAAAACCAGCAAAATGTTGACAAGGCTACCCACTCTCCTTAAAAAAAGAACAAAACTTCCAGCAAACCAGTGTCTGGTGTCTTAAATTAAAGCCTCATGCTTAGCCCTTTTGCTTGGTATTTCCGCTAGTCCAGCAGCATGATTGCATGATGGACAGTGCCATGGAGAGAGGTCAGTGGGTCTTCTTCCAGAACTGTCACCTGGCCCCAGCTGGATGCCCACCGTGGAGAAGAGACGCTGTGTGTGTGTGTGTGTGTGTGTGCGTGTGTGTGTGCATACACATACACATACACAAAAGTGTACAGGCATGCACAAACACACGCACGTAAAATTAGATCCTGAAGACAACCCCAAGATAGAACTACAACTAGGCGCAAATGAACAGGTGTGTTAGATGATTCATATGTTAGAGAAGCAACACACAGTCACTGCGACTTTAATTACTGCCTTTATCACTCACTGCCCCTCCCCAACAGGTGCACAGAGACTGCCGTCTGCCCAGCAACAAGTTCACCCTGCCCATCCTCCAGAATGGCTCCAAAATGGCTGATGAGCCTCCCCAGGGCATCAAGGCCAACCTACTGAAGACCTACCTGAGCCTCACCAATGATTTTATCATGTCCTGCACTAAGGTCTGCCTCTCACACACTCACCCTCCCCTTGATTCTGCTCCTCTCTCTCTCTCTCTCTCTCTCTCTCTCTGTCAGAAAACTCTGGATCAACGGCGTTTTTGCAAACTGCATTTAGCAGAGTGTCATTATTGTGTAATTCCTGCAATTGCTGTGAAAAATGTGGTACCTCCCAAATACTTATTCCTCTCCTCTCCTCTCCAGACAGCAGCGTTCAAGTCTCTGCTCCTGTCTCTGTGTATGTTCCATGGAAATGCTATTGAGCGCAGGAAGTTTGGCCCATTTGGCTTCCACATTCCCTATGAGTTAACTGACGGAGACCTGCGCATCTGCATCAGCCAGCTCAAAATGTTCCTGGACAAGTACCAGGACGTCCCATACAAGGTGGGAGAGAGAAGGACTCTCTGTCAGTCTGTATTTAAACAACTGTTAAGAGAACAGTATTTCCTCCTTTCCTTTCTTTCTTTCTTTCTTTCTTTCACTTCACTCCTCTCAACCAGTTGTTGTCTTCTGCACGTCCACTGCCAACGTCTTATTGCTACTGTCGTTGAAATTCCCTTCTTCTTAACTATGGTGGCCGTGTGACGGATGACTGGGACAGACACTGCATTCTCAACGTACTGGAGGATTTCTACTGTCCTGCTGTGCTCAGTGCCGACCATGTCTACTCCCCTTCTGGAGTCTACTGGCAGATAGACACACATCTGGATATCAAAGTTAGAGATATGGAAGGGCCATGGAAAAGATTAGGTTAAGATTAGTGCATAAGATCAGTGCTTTCTCTGCATCAGTTGGCATACACAAAATAGTGCATGTATTGTCACTTTGCAAAATGTAAACAAAAATTAGACACTTTAAATATCCCAAGTGTTCTATTAGCAACCTTGTCACTGTCACTTTTTGAAAAAAATAATCTGTTAGTTTGCTCTCTAATGATATCACAATAACAGAAATCATGTTTCTCTCTTAACCGCTGCCTTTCACAAACAAGGAAATGTAGGAAATTAGAGTATTTGTCACGTTGCATAATAGATTGCCACACGTGTCTCCAGTGACATGGGTTTAGACATATCCTGGTGACACTTTGACTTGTGTTGTCAGGGTGTCTGCAGATCCAGAAAAGTAAAAAAATTTCTAAAATCATAGTATCAAAACTATATTATCAAAAGTATTAAAAATGTGGTTTCTTGGTTTTTCTGATGAGGGAACAGCACATTTATTTAACTTGGTGTGGTCTTATATTTCACTGTTACTGGTTTTAAAAGACCAAATTTAACTTCATGAAACTTGCAGATACTCTGGTTGTGTATTATGGCCTAGAATTACTAGAGACTACAACAACACAATGTGACAAACAAATCAAAGCATTACAAGTTCTGAACTACTGACTACCAAACTAAACTGACTACACTATATGTACATTTTACATGTCTCATACATTTTGGTGTGTGTGTGCGTGCGTGCGTGCGTGCGTGCGTGCGTGCGTGCGTGCGTGCGTGCGTGCGTGCGTGTGTGTGTGTGTTCCCTCAGGAAAGTAAGGGAACTCTGACAAGGAACAGATTTTAAACTTGATTTCTTTTCCTGTTTTATTACCTTTATTGAGTTTGCAGGTTCACGGTTTCACTGCTAGCATCATAGTATCGTATGTGTTACTTAAATCCAGGTCAACAGTTGTGGAACAATAGATACAGCATCACATTTTTTCCATGAACTAAGTTTTACAGAAAAATGCCAAACTAAATAATTCTTCAATCGTCACACAACAAAGCTAAGTAGCCTGCCAGGAATTCAGCCACTGATTGTGTTAAGAGTCGGGATCAATTTCCAAAGGGTTGTACTCAGGTTGGTCAGGTAATGCACCAATGCACCTCATCCAGGAGGTCATCAGGTAACACTGGGCTGCACTACAGGATAACACTGCTGAAAACACTGATAGTCTCTTTATTTTATAATGACACACATCACTATACTTTGTAGAGCGGTCCAGTTTTGAGTCCTAAAACCCAGAAGTGAGTTTTGTTTTGTTTTTTTGAGCTTTGTTTAAAAGCCTGAGATAAGGTCTGTGGTTAAGACAGACTTAAGACAGTTTCACATTTCCTCATTCCTGGACCACTCGATTAGTATGCACTCCTGATCAGGGCTTGTAGTACTAGCAAGGAAAAATGTCTTTGAGATTAGAGAAGTAAACTGTGAGCTGTGCCAAGCTAAAGCATCTCTGACCGTGTTGAGTTTAGCACAGTCTCTTGTTGTGGAGAAGAGGTGAAGCAGCTTGGTCAAGTGGCCAGATATAGCCAGAAGAATGGGAAGAGGGGCGATTCTGCCTCTAAAATAAAAGAGTAATAAAAAAATAATTAAAGGGGTAATAAGTAATCTATGACCTCTATAGGTAACCAGTGTGAATTGCAACAACATCAGCAGAACTTGTATCTTACTACAAAAGTCTCTGGCACAGCCTGTAAAAATAATAATACTGCTTTGTAATAATACTGTAATAATGATACTGCTTTGTCATTTGCTTTTTTGGCTTGAGAACGAAGTGTTTTAGCCTTTGCAGCTCAAATATTTGGTGACTCTGGTCACTTGCTCAAAGTGAGATTTGAAAGTCAGAAAATGTCAGCAACTGTTGAAAATAATTGTTGAGTCACTGGTATTGATCAACCCCTGCAGATACTGTATATTATGGTTATTTTGTGCTAAGGCAGTAAAAACCTTACTAATTTCCCCTGTTGGGGGTGATCCGGATCTGGGATGTAATACTGATTTATTATTGTTTTTAGCCATACCTATGAAACTAATGGAGATAAACACTTGATTCTGAATCCTAAGGGTATGTTTGTAGGGTCAAGAAATCAATTTAACTTAAAATTCAAGTGATAGGAATGATTCTTTTATTTCATTTGGGATTGTTATACATTGGTCAGTGCATAATTTTATAAAATGAATAAACAAACACAATTCATTCCCTTGCTCCTGAAATTACCTAATTATAGACCAGAACTAGGCCGCATGAATGACTGTAATTTGAGTAGTACTCGTATGAGCTGATCTAAGTATTGGTACTTGTATTGGTTCTGGTACTGGTATGGATTCCCCTGTAGTCTCTGTGTGTCTGTCTATAACAGGTTGCTGGCGATCATCTCCCAGCGTCTCAGTGACATTGTGAAGGCTCTGAAGGGTTTAGTGGTGATGTCATCAGAACTGGAGCTTATGGCCAACAGCCTGTTGATCAACGCTGCCCCTGATATGTGGTAGGGCAAGACACACACACACACAGACACACACACACACACACACACACACACACACACTTAGATTCTCACCCACGTGCACGCACACAGAAACCTTTGCTGGGGAAAAGCCACAAAAAAATCCTTAGAAATTAGTCTTGCATCTTGTGGGGGATTTTTTTTAAGAGAGTATCGCAATACTGTGGTTTTGCCTTGAGTTAGGTTGATCTTATGTCATCCATCTGTGGGGTTTCCTCTTCAACATTAAGTATGCAGTTAACTTTCTCTTTTGATGCCTTTTTGCAATTTTTGGGTGAGGCTTGGACATCTGACATTTGGGGGCGCTTTCAAAGTTCAGGGCATTGTATGAACTTTTGGTGGCATTTCTGCCCTGAGCCCCTGATCATTTCCTACCCTGCTTTCTGAGAATGCATAATGCCTCTGTGTCACGGTCTCTTCCCCCAGGCCGACCATCTCTGAAGCCACTGGCCCCCAGGGTGCCAGAACTACGCCCTCATCTTTATTGACACCATTGGAATTGACTTTGAGGTCAGACAGTAGACTTGATGTCTGACTGTCTGTCTCAGTGCCACTGTTTCTACCTCACCAGCTAAAAAGACATTGTCTCATACTTTTCAGGCATAACACCTTATAGAATTAGAGAACTGAAGCCACTCTAATTTGACTGAATATTGAAGTATATACTGCTTTGAAGCTTTATTCTTCAACGCCTGTGATCCTCTCTCCTCTCCATCTCCTCCTACCTCTTCTTTCAATCCTCTCTCCCTCAGGTAATGGTGAAATCAGCGTCGGAGACAACAGAGAAACCAAATGGGCTGCTACATCCACGGTCTATTCCTGGAGGGGGAGGAGGCCCAAGAAGCTCTACACAGAGATGGCCGTCATCTGGTCGATCCCCAAGCTCAACCACAAACCTCCGTCCTCAGCTGTCTACGTCTGCCCCATCTGCAAGACTCTTACACCTGCTGCTCAGTAGCCTACACACAGGATCTGAGCATGACTGGCTTCAGCGGTATTATTATAAATCTTATATACCAATTTGATTAGTTACACCTTAACTGAGACTTGTTTTGTAGAGATCAATGAAATTGGGTTTTTTTTAGTGAAGGAAATGGCGTAACCCACGTTTGTGAAACTTTTGCTCGGTGTATGTGTATGGCTTCTGTTTATTTGGGAGTAAGATTGGGCGTGCTCGCTCGGGTGTTTGCGTGTGTCTCTTTTAGGTGGTTTTATTACTCACCCAAAATAGACTCCAGTTAGTGTCCAGTTTCAGAAAGCTTACGAAAGTGCAGCTCTGTATTTTCCACCCTCAACTCACAGCCTGCATCCCGTACTGGCAGATTAGACGGCTTGGAAACACTTGACTCAGTGCAGCGAGTGTGATGAAAAGAGACGAAACAATTCACATTTCTGCGTTTGTGTCAGTGAGCCGTTCTGTGTGTTGTTTTCAGGGACCCTGTCTGCAGCCAGTCATTCCACCAACAGTGTCCCTCGTCTGTGCACGGGACTACTGAACACACACATTCACTCACACACACATACAGGACATATGTGTAACACGATGCACTTTTTCAAACAAAGTGCACATGCAAAATCACCAGTTTTCATATCTATGCTTTACAAACCACAGTGATGTCACACACGTGACTTTCTGTGCGACTCTCTATGCACTTTATGTTGCCAAAGATGATTTCACTCCCAGTCATAGTATTACTGTGTAGTAAATTGTTTGATGCCATAATAATATAATGCTGTCTTGTAAGATTATTTGCCTTGATGAGGGATCTTGCTCCAGTTTTGTGGAACAGCTGGTTCCCAACATGATTTCTCAGGATTCCAACATAACCCAACTCTCCTCATTTCCTCTCATTAATGCTTCCTCCAGCCAATGAGTCAGAATATCATTATATACCAGGTTCACTTACACTCCACACTTAAGTCTCGGTCTCTTGCTAAGGTCACTGAGCTGACTCCACTATCTGTGCTGCTCCTTTAAGGCGGCCACGAGCGGCCAGTTGAGAAATATGACTTGGAGGAGGGTGGTGCTTACACAAGCCCCGCCGGCGACTGACTGCCCATGTGAATGCAACCAAAGGACTCTGGAAAGTGACGAATCCAGATCAACGGGAACTGAATTCAACAGAGTCAACAGAATGCCCTCACTACCATGAAGACACCCTTCACCGGAATACTCCTTTCTCGTGCCAATCAGATATGCTGAAATATTTATTTGGAGTTCCTCAAACAGCCAATTTTGACGGGTATAGCTGACAGAGCAATAGAATAGGCGCGTGTTTAAAGTTATATGAATGAGATTTTGTCTGTAATTTAAACAAATGTGTGTCATGTTATTGTAGTTCCAAAGTAGACTAGTTTGCTTCCAGGGGCTTTGGACAGACGCGCCGCGCAACAGCGGCGGCCAAGGAGGATTCATCTCTGCTTTGCGCAATTACCGGAGGGCAGTAGGAGTCATCATATTACTTTGGTGACTTACTCATCCTTTCTTCTCCAGAGGACACCAAGCCGGTGTGACCATGCTTCAAAATGGGAACGCAAAGGAGAAACCGCTGCAAGCGCCGAAGGCTGAACCAGAGCCCGACTCCCCGGCGGAGCCCCCCAAACAGCCCGCTCCCACCGCCACCGACAGAAAGGACACGGACACCGAGTCCGCGCACTTCCCGATGCCCGTCTATCCGAAACTGGAGATAAAGCGCAACGCGGTGACGGACGATTATAAGATTTCCAGTCAGGTTCTGGGCTTGGGAATCAATGGCAAAGTTCTGGAATGCTCCAATAAGAAGACTGGAGAGAAGTGCGCGCTGAAGGTACAATATCCTGCATCACATGACAGATAGTGTACCTGTGTTATAACCAGGGATAGTGGAGGGCAAACCCACCGAAACTCAGTGTTATACCAAGAAGGCTAAGCTTTTATATTATGAAAGTAAGCCTACAAACGACTGTACGTTGTATGAGGAAAGCGTCTTGGAAGGAAAAAACATCAATACCTTTCTGAAAATATTATTTACATATTATGCGTTATCATGATCAATGACTGGAGGTTAGTTTACCCTCCTTTTACCGTGATGTTTACGTCTACATCACTTTTAATGACAGATGATCAAAGACCTGTAAATTGGGTTGAGTTACAACACTGATTGAAGAACTTTGACCTTTATTGGAATCTCTTATCAGATTTCTCTCACAGGCATAGACCCATATAGTCTTCATGTTAACATGCCTTGCCAAAAGTAACAAAAGGGCCTACAACAGCCATCTTTCTTTTTACACTTGTCTTATTATGATGGTGCAATAATCCTGCAGGCTCGTCCCTTGTGTGTGTGAGTGTGACTTGTGTACATATACACGTCCAGGCTATGTAGGCCCACTGCTGCTCACATTGGATTTGTCATGTCCATGTTGTTGCCTCACATGCCTGCTGGACAGTGCTGAATCTTAGTGTGGGCTTCCTGTAAGCAGGGGGGTCTGGGCCTGTCATTGGATCAGATGCCAGTAAAGATGCACCCAGTCACCCGGCCATGTGCTGTGACATGTTATGAGTGGCACTGTATTCCAGGAACAGTGGAAACTTTGGCATACCTACACACATGCATATGCATAGACACACACATACATGGGCCATCAAGCTGTCACCTGTCACCACCAGGCCACAGACACAGAGAGATTTACTGGCTTACAGTAATCCAACTGGATCAGAGTCGCCAAACCAGGCAGCAGCAGTGTCACAACCAGAGCTGTGGAAGAAAGATAGCAGATGAGAAAGTGAGATAAACAGCAGTAGGAAATGGGAACGCATACACCAAAGATGAGAGTCCAAGAGGGATGGGAGGATAACATCATGGCAGAAAGAGGGAGAGAGGGAAACCAGGGAAACACTGTTATCGCTGAGAGAAGACAGCAGAGAAGATGATCAAATCTGAATCTTATGTGGCTGGGAAATTTGCAAAATCTTCTGGCTCATTTCTGCATTAAATTGGATATTTTTTTAATGTTAGAGGCAAACTGATGGAAAGTACAGATATGATAAGAAAACACTATTTACGTGTGGACATCATGAACAATGATGGCGCTCGAGTGTGTTGTATTAAAGATCTTTATGTTGGCTGTTAAGAAACCGGCGTTGTGTGTTAGTTGCTTAGGGTTGGCATCAAGCTGTGGCAGTCTGTGCAGTCACATAACATGCCTACTACCCCCGTAACAGCGTTACCCGGTGCCTGACTTCGCAGCTCCCACTGCCAGAGAGAGCCAGCAGCATGTAAGGGTGACCCCAGTGGAGCCAAAACACCATGGACCCACCACACACACACACACAAGACAAAACCCCCTCTCCTCTCTGAAGAACCTGTTTCAGGGCGTTGTTTCTCATAAAGGAAACAGTGAAGTGGCCTTTTGTCAGCGGGGGACACCCACCCACACCATGCCAAATAAAACACAAGGTGTGATTTGTGGTGGAAAGAAATGAATTCACCAAGTTGCTTTCTCCACTGTAGCTCCTAGCTTGCGTGCGTGAGTGTGTATTTGTTGGGTTGTAACTGGGATTGTACTGGAGCCGGTGACACTGTTTGTTGAGTGTGATTAAAAGCCACAGTTGCCTAGCAGTAGCCTCATACAGTCCTTTTTTTTTTTACACTATTGGCACTCCTGCTAATTTATGACTGTCCCTACGTTTTTAATCACAAGGCAAATAGGCAGGTAGAGGGAGAGGAAATGATAGGGAGTGAATGATTGGGGGGGGGGGGGGGGGTAGAGTTGACCAGCTCACTTGCTTTTTAATTAAGTGCGGCTCTGAGCGCTAAACATAATGGATGGATATACGTTTAATCCACTTTGCAGCAGACCTGGAGGGGAGCCATCCTTTTAATGTAATTCAATTTGTCAGCCTTCTCTCGACTTCTGTGACGGGCGGAGGATGAGGACCTGGGAAAGCCCAGTGTTGCAAGGCAGTTGCTCCTCAGCGCTCCCATTCACTGTTCATGCCATTAGAAGCTCATATTTGGCAGGTGAATGTTCCATTTTAGAGTCATGCTGGTTTGGCTTCTGTCCAAGTCTGGTCGTCAGCCACACGGAGGGCCGTACAAGCCACAGCTCCCTCTGTACAGGCTTCCATTCATAGTCAAAAGCTTGCCCTCGACTTGTTTGTGTGTCCTCAGTTTCCTCCTGCAGCCTCTGTGGTCAGACCTTTGGCATGCTTGTGGTGCGTTTGGGTTTTCCTCTGTGACCCAGCGAGACCAAACTGTCATGGTGAATCTCGATGGTTTGGTCAGACAGGAGGAGATCTTGTCTGTGAAACAGGGCTACGCAATAATTCAACATAACCCTTTATCATCTTTCAATAGAATCATATTGTGACGAAATAATGATATCGAGTTATCGCGATACACAGTTTTGTTGTCTAAATTAATGATAAAAACTAAATTATAATTAAAATCTCTCACTAAATGAAATCTGGAACAAATTGGGGTGTGTTATTTGAAAAGTAGAGTTTTTTCATGCTTTATATTACCATGCAGTGAACATCAATTTGATTTTGAATTTTAACGTGATTTTGCATATTTTAGCAGATATCGAAATATATATATCGATATCAAAATAATCTTTTAGGTTTATCGTGATATTAATTTTGTCTCTGCCCTACTGTAAAAGCTGCGCTCAGACCCAGGATCAGCCAAGGCAGCCGGCGCTATAAAAGCAGTTAATCAGTCTGAGAGGTTTGGTTTGATCCTTTGACTCTCAAGCTTCAGATGCTTGTTGTGCAGTTGAAGCTCATTATCGGCTTGCATGGTGGAAATGTGCTGCGGTAATGAGGCTTCAGAGGGTCCTGTGTAATGAAGGCAGTGGGAGATTTGGGTTCTTTAACCTCACTCTTCACGAAACAATCCATCTTTTGTGGTTGAGGATTCAAAAGAGCTGGAAGTTGCCTCTGTATAGATTACTCCTGCACTCTCTGTAGCTTGTGCAATGCAATAGATATTCTCTAGTCTAGTGGGGGTAGTCAGCAGGTATTTAAGGTCAGGGACTTCACTGACAAAGTTTTGTATATACAGTACACCTCTGCTGTCATGGAAAACCTATGTAACAGCAATTTTGCTGTTTTTCCTAAAATGTATAGTGTCATTTGAATATTGAGGGTGTTTTATGATTCTTGGGCCCTGTTAAAATTCCATTGTACAATTGTATAAAACTACATGATGGGAATTATGAGAACTTCAATCAAAACCAACACATAACAATCAGCTATGTTAAATGTCATTATTAATTTGTTGGAGGCTAAGGCATTTGAGATCCTTTAATGACTTTCATGGCTATATCATTATTGCAATACAAAGCAGGTATAGAATAATAATTAAAGGACTCGCAGCAATCGGCACCCTCAACAGTTTTGGGGTTTGTGGGCGATATAAACATCAGAATCATATTGTTGTGACTCCATCATCTCTCACACTGCCAGTCTGACTAGGACGCATATCAGCTCTCACTGATTTACTGTGTACCACTTCCTAGTCCAGTCCACTTCACTGTAGACTTTATGAGCAGTGCTTTTTGGTACGGGTTGTGAAGGGAAAGTAAGGACAAGCAGCCTTTTTATCAAGACAGACAGTCCAGCGCTCCGGCAGCCTTCAAGACTTAATAGAAGATAAACATTCAGCAATCTGCTGTGTGTGTGTGAGACAGAGAGATACTGGAGTGATACAGATTTAACCTGTCTCAGTGCCTGTGCTGTGTCTGTTACAGCTGCTAGGGAAAGAGATCTGATTGGTTTAGAGGAGTATGAGGATGTGGTTGATTGGTTTAGAGCGGGATCAGGGACAGGTTTGCTTTTGTGTGTGTCTGCAGAGGACACACACATAATGTCGTCTTGCATTAGAAATTAGTCCATGAGTAGATTAACTCTCTCTCTCCCCCTTTGTGTTTTTCTACATATATTTATTCTTAACAGTCCTCTTTTATTATAGCCAATTCTCTGTCAATACAGGAAATTAAGGGAATGGGTTCGCATGCTGTCTACTCTGATTAAAGTCACAAGAGAAGCCATAAATGGTTACCTTGACTTAACAGAAACAAACCCACCCACTAGAGCTGAACAATTAATCAAAATTTTATCAAAATCGCAATATGGCCTACTGCAATTTTCAAATCGCAGGAGGCGCAATATTTTTTAAAGGCGAAATGTGTGTCAAAATACCATTTTAAATTAAATATTGTCGTGCTGCAGCGATGTCCTGTCCTACACATCATATTCTACAGACTTAAGAAAACATCTTTTTTTGGTACAGATCCCCGCAAAAAGTCACACCATAATCATTTTAATACGTTTTTCAGTGAAAATGAGAATAATGATGTAAAAATTATCATTCCCTCTAATATCGCAAATCATATCGCAATTGCAATATCAGTCGAAATAATCGCAATTAGATATTTTTTCAAAATCGTTCAGCCCTACCACCCACTACCTTGCTCAGAGCCAAGCTGAAAGCTTTTAGTTTTAACCACAGTAAAGTCATGGCAGCTCTGTGGGTGATTGAATAAAATAGTGTGTACATATATATACAGTAGTAGTAGAGCAGGCAAATAAGCCACCGGAAGCCCTCAACTTCCACTTTCAACACCCTGCCTTGAAACACAACACATGGCCTGCCTTCCTCTTTCACATTATCAAGCAAAAGCACAGCTATTCTCTGTTGTTTGGAGCTGTCATTACAGTTCTAGGTTACTTCTGTTCTGACTAGCCCTGTCTGAATAGACACACCGGACTTCCCCAATCTCACTCTGTAGCTTACAAGAAAAGTACTTTACTTCCACCCACAGAAGTGAAACTTAACTTCGGTAAATATTCCATTCACATTTTCCCCAATACAGAATCCAGACTCGGCGTGGCTTTAGTGTGCGAGTCCGTGCCACGTCGTCCACGAGTCAGGGTCACCGTGTTGTGTATTCCGGCCCGGGTCTGCGGCTGGGCCGGCCTCGTGAGCAGGCAGGACACCGCTCCATCACTGTCAGGTCCCAAAATACACTCTGAGGGAAGACGTGTGCTATGTCAAGGTCCGCCACCTGCTCTGGGTGCGTGTGTGTGTGTGTGTGTGTGTGTGCGCGCGCTTCTCCAGTGCTCACTGCTCACGTGTGTCCTTCGTGACGTGAGGCCAAGCTGTCTTCAGGACTGTGTGTGTGCTCAGCTTACACTTAAGGGACCAGTGAAGACAGTCAGAATTGATGGCTTTGTCAAGGGCACTTCTGAATGGCCGGCCAGACACGTGGAAATAAGTTTGAATATCCAAGAAATGGGAGAGTTTTACAGGACAGAGTGAAGGGTGCCTCGGTTCAAGTTAGCCCACGTAGCTCCTTAGATAGAGTCATAAACAGATGAGCCTGTCATTGAAAATTAAAATTCATAAATAATTTTCTCTCTCTTCTGTCTCTGCCAGATTCTCTATGACAGTCCCAAGGCCAGACGAGAGGTGGAGCTCCACTGGCGAGTATCAGGCGGGCCGTACATCGTTCGCATTCTCAGCCTGTATGAGAACATGCACCATGGGAAGAAGTGCCTGCTCATTATCATGGAGTGGTAAGGGTCCGGTGTTACTTTCACTACATCACCCATAATCCTCTCACACTGGCCTGAAGGCTTTCCCTGACAACCACTGAGCATACATTCAAAGCAAAAGTACCTGCTGCGTTACATGGATCTAATCTGGCTTCAAGCATAGTTTCAAACTGTTTCTGACACAAAATGTTTCCGCCACGTTGAGAAGGTTGAAGGTTATCGTTCAGTTACGACTCGGAAACTCGGGTAGCGGAATTTTCTCTGACCTTCTGACACCATCGTCCGACTTTGCATGGCGTTTGTGTGAAATTTCCATGACATATCTGATAATGTGTGAATGCAGGGTCACGTCTGTCTCTGCAGTGACAAACCACAAAGTCCACTGAGCATAGCTGCTAAAGGTCAGACAGTCATACGACTTGGCATGTCTGTGGAGACAAAGTGAAGACATCTGTGCTGATGGTGAGATAGAGGGATATAATTCCATCTGGGCCTCACATGTCATGCCAGACTCTCCATAATAATACCCTGAGTGACTCCAATGACAATACTATAAGCTCAGGGTGTGTGTGTGTGCGTGTATGTGGTTGGACTCTGTCCCTTTTATTGCCTGCAGTCGAGACTTGTGAATGGAAAAAGGAAAAGTAATAATTCAGTGGAAAAGTGAAAAACCACACAAGGTGTCAGCTGACAAATGATACATACACTTTCATCTGTTCATGGGAATTTTAAACACTGACTAATAGGTGAGGCGTTATCTTTTCTCATCATCACATTTAGCGAAGCAGCAACAACTTGCGGTTTGTGTAGTGACCTCGTGCTTGTGTGGTTGTGTGTGTGTCGTCTCGGTAATCTCTCACTTCTGTCAGCTCCTTCCTGTTTGAGCGAGAGGGGGACAGTAGAGAGGAGAAGCAGAGAAGAGATTCAGAGGCTTGTACACGGTCACACTTTCCCTTTCCGTCCCTGTGTCTCGTAATCCACTTCACGCTCACGCATTTTCCATGGAATAGAAGGGAGAGGTTCTTAGTTACATATGTATTTGTTAGTGTGGAGTAGAGAGAAAGAGAGAAGAGAGAAAACAAAACATTTGCTTAGTAACATTTTTGGTGGTGGGGTTGTGTGTTTTTTTTTAAAACTGTTTCAGGTAATAATTTTTTTCTCAAAATAGATAAATCGAATAGAAAAAAAAATAATACACTTGTTTTTTTCCCCCCAAAATTGTAATCACAGGTGCTACATATAACATTTTAAACCATAATATATCATAATCAATTAATTGTGATACTTTGGTATAATTACTGTAGACAAATGAGACCATAGTCAAGATGATTGGTATCCTCTATCACTCACTATTGGTGCTATTGGTAAACTATTGTTTCTCAAAATTAAGACCACATTTCCCATAAACCCCATTGAGGATGTTGCTAGTTCTTCCCCACCCCACCCCGGTGTCACTCCATGTGTTTGTTTTCTTTTTGGTTTTACTGAAGAGGATAAACATGTTGGAAGTGATTTGTCCATCGGCATGTCATCCCACCCGCCATTGCCAGAAACATTAGCTCAGTTTGTACTGGAAGAACAGCGCCCTCTTCCTGTTCTGTGCCATAAAACAATACAGCAGATTTCCTGCAAAAATCTAATCTGGTGGCACACAAGTAAAGTGCAGTGTAGTGCCAATCTTGTAGGCAATGGTAATTATAGTAATGTCTCAAAATGAATGGTAATGATTTATTGATGTTAAAATGCTACATGTAGCACCTTTAATTAATCACAGTTGATGTGTTTGTGTCATTCAATTGAAATTACTTGACACCCTGGAGTGCCATTTGTACAGTAGGTGAGCTGTATGTCCATGTGTCCAGTATGCAGGGAGGAGAGCTGTTCAGCCGGATCCAGGCCAGAGGAGACCAGGCCTTCACTGAGAAAGGTGAGGACTGATGGAGGGATGGATAAAGAATCAAGGGATAAAGGAGAATAAAGCCTGCACCATTATTCCCAGGGAAGAATGATTTAAGACCGAATTCTTGGATAACAGTAGACAGGAACAAACAGAATAGGACAGAATACAATATAACTGATTTTTTCCTTTGTGTTACAACATCTCTGTTTGATTCATCTTTAGCATTGTAGTGTGTAGATCTGAGAGAGCATGTTCTCCTCTCTCCTCCCAGAGGGATCAGAGATAATGAGGGACATCGGCACGGCCATAGAGTTTCTCCACAACGTGAACATCGCGCACAGAGACATCAAGGTGTGCCGGGATGCAAATCATGCAGTAATAGAATAAGCTCCGTTCTGGGCTCAGTCAGTGAAATGTTGACTAACAGTAAATCCTTTTTCTCCTCCTTTCCCAGCCCGAGAATCTGCTGTACACCAATAAAGACAGCAACGGAGTCCTCAAACTGACCGACTTTGGCTTCGCTAAGGAGACCACGCTACACAACCCTCTGCAGACCCCCTGCTACACGCCATACTATGTGGGTGAGTTCCAATATGTTATTTTCCAAAGACATTTTGGCATGCTGGCAGATTCACTGTTTGTGGTAAGGCTAGGAAATACTGTAATGTATTTTGTACATGCTATATCATGAGAAACAACATGGAGTTATTTTTGCCTACATTGTGTAACTCTACTCTCCATCTACATGTTTCTATTTCTGTATGTGTATGTATTGCCGTCGATAAGCTCCTGAGGTTTTGGGCCCCGAGAAATATGACAAATCATGTGACATGTGGTCTCTGGGCGTCATCATGTATATCCTGTGAGTACTGTGTGTGTGTCTGTGTGTGTGTGTGTGTGTGTGTGTGTGTGTGTGTGTGTGTGTGTGTGTGTGTGTTGGCACGCGCACGGGTGTCAGTACACATGTTCTCGTGTGATGCATATGTGAATACCTTCAAATTGAGTGCAGTTACGTCTCTTCTTTCAGGTTTTAAAATGACTGTCTGTCTCTCTCCATCTCTCTCTCCGTTCTGCAGGCTTTGCGGCTTCCCTCCATTTTACTCCAACACCGGCCAAGCCATTTCCCCGGGGATGAAGAGGAGGATCAGGATGGGCCAGTACGAGTTCCCCAACCCGGAGTGGGCTGAGGTGTCACAGGAAGGTGAGACTATAGGTGTCCACCCCCCTTCCACCCTGCAGTACAGCATTGGCTTAAGTACTGAACAAAATAATTGAATTCTCCACACACCAGCCCCCGGTGCGTTATCTAAATGTCACACGATTGGTTGTTTTGCCTTGTGGGAAAGCACAGCCATTTCCTTTTCCAATTAATTGCCTCTGTTTACATCTCCATAAACATGCGTGTATACTGTGTATGAGTATACACAAATTTGTATGCAGCGATGTGTGTGACTGGTTTGTTTACGGGCAACATCCCAACAGCCCATACACGCTCACTCCTGCACACACACACACGCATGGTGGTTGGGGACTACACTTACACACTCATGTGTTAACAAACTGACATGCCCCAGACCCCTCTGCCACCTGCTCACAGTGCACCTTCATAAGCTGTAGTCAGAGGTGGAAAGTAACTAAGTACATTTTGAGTGCAATTTTGAGGTACTTGTACTTTACTTGAGTATTACCATTTGATGCTACTTTATACTTCTACTCCACTACATTTCAGAGGGAAATATTGTATTTTTTACTCCACTACCTTTATTTGATAACTTAAGTTACTAGTTACCTTGCAGATTCAGATTATTAATACAAAATATAATCAACTAATAACTTGTGATGTATTATTATAGATTACTGTAAGATACCCAGCAGTATATAAAGTAGTGGAAATCAGCCCCACCTTTTCCAGCTGCAACATTAAAGTGATGCTTACACATTACTGCATCAATAATTATAATTCAATAATATAATATATACTGTATTATTCTGAAATGGGCCATTCTGCATAATGAGTACTTTTACTTTTGTTGCTTTAAGTACATTTTGATGCTAATACTTTTGTACTTTTACTTAAGTAACATTTTGAATGCAGGGCTTTTACTTGTAACAGAGTATTTTTATACTGTGGTATTTCACTTTTACTTAAGTAAAAGATCTGAGTACTTCTTCCACCACTGGCTGTGGTAAAGGCAAGAGATAGCAGCTGGAAATGTGCAGAGAGTCCGGTGGATCACAGAGACGGGGACATCGGCCAATTGGTGTCTTCTTCCAAAACAAGAGGCCATGACAGAGGATGGGGTTCACCTCTTCAGCCAAGAGAACTCACTGGCACTGCATGTGCACACTATCATATTTCTATCTTTCACTCCGTCCGTCCCTCTTTCTCGCAAATAGTCTTATTCTCTGTGTAAGTAGGCCAGCCTGTCCCTGACACCAGGAACAGCCTTGACTTTGGGAGTCACTAGATTTGCGTGTACGTGTGAGTGTGCATGTGTGCGTGTGTGTGTTACTGAATACTGATGCTTATTATTGCCTTTGCTCTCCCAGCAAAAGACTTGATCCACCAGCTACTGAAGACAGACCCTAATGAGAGAATGACCATCACTCAGTTCATGAACCACCCCTGGATCAGTGTGAGTTTCTGTGTGTGTGTGTGTGTGTGTGTGTGTACAAATATACAAAAATATTTGCATGTATTACATCATCTGTTTAGTATAGCTACATGTTATGCACTTGTACCTCTTCCTGTTTATCAAGTACATCTGAGCATTTGCATGTCCATATGTGTGTGTGTGTGTATGTGTGTGTGTGTGTTTATGCATGCAAATATGTCTAAGCTGTGTGTGTTTGCGCCCTGCAGAAGTCCATGGTGGTTCCTTCCACTCCACTGCACACCACCCGGGTCCTGACCGAGGACAGGGAGATGTGGGACGACGTCAAGGTCAGAAACACGGCAACACTGACCCCCTCTGGTCAGACACTGACCTTACACCTCCTCACTGCTCTACCAAGGCTCTGGGAAGGCCCAACATAAACAGATGATTACTACATGAAGTTGTTCCATATAGAAAACTGAGATTGTATGAATGAGTGAATGAATGAATGAGTGAATGGCAAACTAATTTATGAAAAGTTGTGAAAATAGAGGATTGGTGTTCACTGTCACCATGTGGATGATTCCCTGACTGCCACAAGGGGGAAGCAGTTGTCAGAGGCGGGACTGTATCAGTTTATTCCCTCCACACGTCTTAAATATGCAGCATACCTGAACACAAAAGGAACTCATCTTTCCCAAGCCATTCTTTCTAACATTAAATTCATTTCAATCTAGCCACCCAAGTCATTCTCTTTGGTTCGCACATGTGTAGCACCATGACCCCTGTGCCTGTGCATAGTATGTAATGGTCCTCAAACTTCTATGCATTGATTCGTCAAAATCTCTTGAATGTTGATGGTTTCAGTGCAGCGCTCCTACAGATAGATCTATATCTCTGTTCCTCCATAAGAAACTTAAGAACCTTATTTTTACATTTGGAAAGACATGCACACTCTTTACTGCCTATTCCGGTGTCAAACGGCATACCTTATCTTAAAGAATTGTGCTTGAGGAAACACTGTTTGCTCAGTTGAAGTCACTGTAGGGTGAATTCCCCAGTACAAAATGTATGAATTGGGCAATCACATATTTTTCCAATCGCTGGAAACATGAGCATAGTTCAAGAAGAGACACATTCATAACAGCTGAATGGGCAGGTTTAGATATGATATATGATATGAATAATGTGCAATAGCCAGTCACCAAAACAATGGCCACTGGTTTCTACAGATTGCAGCAAGTAAGTTACAGGAAGAAAATCATGCATAGCACACTAGAACAACCACATATCACAATGTCTGAAAAATGACAGGTTAAAAGTATTTTTCTTCAGACATATCAGTTTCTGGAGTATGAATTGCACCAGACTAATGGTCTCCAATCATCTACCATGGGGGACCAAGAGTTTAGTAGTTTTTGTGCCCAGGGTTGTAGCAATTGACTCCAGTCTCCAGACCACTTGTCTGACATCTTAGACCATTTCTGACCATGATCATGTTGACGGCTATTTAAAAATGTTCAAAGACACATTTGCCCTCCACCTGATCCATCTGATAATTTTCTCCCTAGCACTACAAACAATTTAAGGGATTATACCTGTGTATAGTATGTAATGGTCCTCAAACTTCTATGCATTGATTAGTCAAAAGTTGAAGGTTTCAGTGCAGAGCTCCTGCAGATAGATCTAGATCTCTACTCCCTAAGAAACTAATTAAACATTATTTTTACATTTGGAAAGACATGCACACTCTTTATTGCCTATTTCAGTGTTAAATGGGACATGATTTGCTCTGGTCTCGGTCGAAGGTGTGCTCATTAGTGACATGAGCTGGAGTAGTGTTTAGTTGGAATGAAAATCTGCAGACTCTCTGCCCTCCATGGCACATAATTGGAGTCCACTGCACTTAAAGGATAAGTTCTGTGATTTTGGACCGATATATAATATGCCTATTTTACCGGGTATTTTCAGTATGTTCGGGAATCTCATGGCATGAATACGAGGGCTAGTGTATCTAACCTGAAACAACCCAACCTAAAAAGCAAAGTAGGGAGAAGTACATTTCTCTACACGGGGGGAGGAGTGGAATAAAATCCCAAACAAAATTAAATCTGCCCACTCTCTGAATAGTTTTAAAAAACAACTGAAAAAATGGATGCTGAGTAAATTAGTATAGTGAAACATCTTTTCTATGACAGTTTGGACTGGTTTCTGAACCTGTGTGTTTTTTTTTTTTAATTATTTTCATGATTGTATAATATTGATGTTTCAGTGTAAAAATGGGAAATGAGTAGCATATACATGTCACTCCCTTTCCTGCCTGCCTCCTAGCCTAGACCTCAGGACCGCAATGGAAATAAGTCATGTGACTTTATTGCGATATCCTGATGAATTTTAGTACTGTATGTACATTTGTACATTGTATTTTAATTTATCGAATAAAATCAATCAATCAATCAGTCTCTTACATACCTGTAGTACTTGGACCTGCAGAGAATATTGGCTTCAGAGTCAGCTCACAGTTGAAACGGTGAGCTCCGTTGCTAGGCCCCTTGCTGCTAACAATGAGTCCAAATGGGGTTTGTGAAAATATCTCCAAAAAAGCCATTTGTAGGCTCCAAAGGGGAGTTGGTAGTAAACATGACACAATTCCACCATTACGCACACTTTGACTTGAATCAAGAAATCACAGAACTATTTTTCTCTGCCGCAGCACAGTCTGCTGTGGGGTGAAATTGTGTTACTGGTGGCGTGATCTATTTTTGGACGGTCAGACAAACCCCATTTGGACTCATTGTTAGCAGCAAGAGGAAGCAGAGCTCGCCGTTTCCACCGACAGCTGACTCTGGAGCCAATATTCTCTGTGGGTCCAAGTACTGCAGGTATGTCAGAGACAAATTATATATAGATCCAAAATTGCAAACCTGTCCTTTAACTAACACACTCTCGTCCTCAGCTATACCTGATCCCCTGCCCTGTCTCTTACAGGAGGAGATGACCAGCGCTCTGGCCACCATGCGTGTAGACTATGACCAGGTGAAGATCAAAGACCTGGACACTTCCAGCAACCCGCTGCTCAACAAGAGGCGCAAGAAGGCCGCGGCCGGGGGCAAGAGCGGAGGCACCGTCTGCCAAAGTCAGTGAGAGGCTGAGGACGGTCGGTAGAGAGAATCCCCAGAACAGCCAACGGTGTGGAAGAGAAGCTCGGAAGAGGGAGGGAAATTTCACTTTTGCAGAAGAGTTGAGAGGGCAGGAAGATTCAGAAACCTGTTCAGGACTCTAGAGAGACTGGACGGGGAGGAAGTCTTCCCTGGAATAGAGGAGTAGTGGCGGAGAGGCAGGGGGAGGTGCTGTTAGGGAACAACAACGTCAGAGTTGGACATTTATAGGACATATGGAGACATGCTATTGCCTGTGTCTCCTCCTCAACAGGCCTGCTCACTGTGGGACTATCTGTTTTTATTCATTGTTTTTATGGATGTATGTGTGTGATTTTTAGATCCTGCAGATCAGGTGTATATGGGTGTGTCTGTGTGCGTTTGTATGAGAGTGTGTGTGCCTACAGTAAGTATTTGCAATGATAATTGTCTTGTGTATTTGTGTGCTGGATTGCCTATTTCAGGTCTCTTTTCTTAACCATGCACTAGTGAGCAGATCACACATGCACACACAGACAAACACACAGCCAATTTAAGACAGTACAGTAAATAAACGATCTGTGGGCGGACTGTGACACAAGAACACTGTAGATGACCTGTGTTTTCTTAATATTGTCTGTCTTTTGCTCCCTTCCTTTCAGGGATTAAAGCAAGGTCTGGAACTGCTTGTCTTGTCAGTTACTTTGCTTTTATAAGTCCATGACTTCTTGTGTTGGCAAACAAAAAAAAGGAAGCATCTCTCTAAAAACCACCTAGAAATTTTATGAACTTATTTCATCGTTGAAAGAGGAAATGCATTGTCCATAATGACCTACAGTTCAATTTGGGGGAGTGTGTTCCACTGCGACAATAACAAAACGGCCTCACCCGTTTGTGTGTGTTACTGCTACAGATGAAGGTTGTGTGTTATTAATGGAGCTGTGAGAGGCGGTACACAGTCCGCCAACTTCCTGTCACAGTGCGGCCAGAGCCTTACGTAAGCAGAAGTGGCTCAAGGTTGGCTTATGCTACATGGTTGAGTTGTGACACTTTGTCTTGAGGGCTTGTTTATGTTTATGGAGGTTGAGTAAAATGCTTCCAGTAAATATTGAGTCATGGTCGTTCTGTTTCAATCCACATTAAGCAATGACCAGCAGATCTACTCCACATAGGGATTGTATTTGTACATACGGCCCTAAATAAAATAATCTAAAATAAAGAGTATTCATGTTCATGTTTTTGCTTTGGGCTTTGGAGGATTTTCTTTTTTTTTTTTAATCGTGCCTTCAAGCTTTGTGAGCTTGCTATAAATAGCAACAGTGGAGTAGTTATTTGGGACACGGCCATCTGACTTTGTGTTCTCGCCGAAAAGGTCACCATTATTATGTTTAGATTATATGGCAAGTACCTTTCCCCTACTTTCAGCACACATGGTCCCCCTTCAGTATTTAGGGGATGGGTTAGGGGAAGCTAATCGTAAAAACTGCCTTTGGCTTCGCTGCTGTAAATATGGGATATCAGCCATGATTAGATGTGGCCCAAATAGATCATGACCTCTCAGCTGTTGTTTGGGACTTGGTATTACTGATAGAGCTTTGTCCCAAACAAAAAAGGGTTGTGGGTGGTTTGTGTCACATTATTTGTGCCTCAGTATAAAAGCCCTTGCTGTCTATGAATAAGACAGACAGACAAATACGAAACCATTTATTTGTGGTAGGAATTTAACATGTTACAAATTATATATTTCCTCATAGCGAGGTGGTGGTGAGTACTTTTCCTCTCTCAGTCAGCCATTTTGTTTCGTAGAGACAAGCCCAGTCATGACACACCAAGAGTGATGATGACACGACAGTCTCTACCACACTTCCCCCTTGTGATATTCCAGAGAAGGCAGATTTTCCCTGACACTATCTGGGGTTGACCAGGACCAGAACGCTGGGCAGTAACATTAAGAGGAGGGCAGACCAGAACAGGATCCATCAGGCCATGATAGCTAGAATATGTAAATGCAGTCCTGTTTTTTTACATGCTGTGTAAACCAGTCCCTGACATTGAAACTAGGTTGATCTTATATTTAATATTAGGTTCTCTGCAGCAAAGGCCCATGTGTTCCAGTCAGGTCAGGTTGTGCATTTAAGGACAGGGAGACTGGTCGGACTGGTATCTGCCACACTTCTTGAGCGCAGCGTGCCGCCTAAGGCCAGGGTGTGAGGCATGGAGAGAGGGGGTGTGGATGGGGGGATGCAGGGGGAAGATCCCACTGCCCTTTAGGGAGGAATGTGTTAAAGGACAGGGGAGAGGGTCAGGCCTTTTCCATTTGACCCTCCACTCTTCCCCTCTGTCCTCCTCCCTGTTTCATGCCTCTCTTTCACCCACTTTCTATATGTTTTATGCCCTTCATCTTTTGCACACACCTTGATGTTTCCCTGATGTCTGTCCTCCCTCTGCCTGTCTTTATGTGTGTAAGTGTGTCTGTGTGTGTGTGTGATCGGCCCCGTGCTTGACAATTAGTGTCATTATCATAGGCTGCTGATAATGGTACTGCCACTGAAATAGCCTCAAGTCCACACAGACGGGTCACATGATGCTATGTTATCTCTAGAGGGTCACATTGCTGGGAGGTCTGTGTGTGTGTGTGTGTGTGTGTGTGTGTGTGTGTGTGTGTGTGTGTGTGTGTGTGTGCATGTATGGCTATCAGCATTTGTTGTCCTAGCCCCCATATTTTGCTCTCTGTCATAGCAATGTGATCATTGGTTGAGCCAGCTCGGGCAAATAAAATGAAATCAGTGATATGAATGAATTAGTAAAGCAAGTTCTTCAAGTTAGACTGTGTGTCACTGAAAGGTTGTCCAGTGGAAAATCACCAAACTCCTGTAATATGGGTTAGGGTGAGTCCTTTTTTTTATCTTCTATGGTGTCACTATGTATATATATATTTCTAGAACATTCCCATAGGTGCTTATAGAGTGTCTGTGGCTCTCAATAGTGACTTTAAAGTGACTCTATCATACTTAATGGTATTTACTTAATCTCCTCTGGTATCACTATAATAATCCAATAATATTCCTATAGGGACTTGTAGTGTGTCTGTGGCCCTCCATGGTGAGTTAGTATGGTATCTTGCGCTATCACTATAGGATTGTCTGTTAAGTTTAGCTCCATGGTGTTTGTATGTTGTTTGAAAGTTTCCTGTGATATTTATGTATTGTCCTTCTAAAATGTATTACATGATTACTACAGCTGTTGTTCATAAGGGTCAGGTTGTATTGCATAGAGACTATAAATACTCAGTTGTACACTGGGCCATCAATGCCATGAGGCTGACTTAAGACAAGCCTGGTTAGGACTCAAACAGTGACGTTTATCAGTCGTCATTGTGAAATAGCAGGGGTGGGGGTGGGTTGTGGGGGGCAGGTACTAAGGTACTAAGTGTGTCCATCCACTTTTGGAGAACTAGCCCTCATCCTGGCCTGAGGTGTCTCTTTCTAAAAGTGGGTGTGTGTAGTCAGCATCAGTGATCAGCAGGCTGCTGTTGGACACACACCGCCAGGCAGCGCGCTCCATCATACACCCATGATGAGAGGCTCCAGCCGATCCAAACACACGCAGAACCTGGACCGCACGGGTAAGACACGGCGTTTTCCAAGGGCTTTTATCTTATGCATTTACTCGTTCAAATCGGGCATCTTTGGCCGGATGGAAGCGAGCCTCCGACAGGGCGAGCAGCCCTTTTTAAAGACGTAAACAAGAGTCTACGTGATCTCGGTGTGTTGGCGCTGTCACTGAGACCTTTACCCCAGATAATAACAACGGCCGACAATCTTTGGTTTATTACAGTAGCGATCCTGATTTATAACAGTAACAGTTATGCTTTAACAGGAAATGGAACAGCCAGCTGTATGATTTTGGACTGATGTCGAAATTTTAAAAATGTAAAAGGCTTCATGCAGTCTACTCTCATAAATCAGTTTTCCTCTCATGGCTTTTTTTTTTCTAAGATAGTGATCATGATCAAAAAATGTACTGTTGCAGAAGCTGACGATGTGGGGTTTTTTTGCCTGTTTGTTGAAGGTTGTTGAAAGTAGGCTAGAGCTCCGAGTGGCTGCTGCGATGAAATGTAACAAAATGACATTTGTGTCTGGAAAATACAGAATGATGGTTTATGGCCAAAGCGGCCACGGAGCGCCTTTACCCGAGATAAACGGGCGAGTGTAACGTTAACATACTATATTGGGAAATGACTTGTCCAGTTTATACACTGAAGGCTCTTGGCTGCAATCAGAGACTGGCAGCTGCTGGGAGGAGGAGCTCACAGACCTGTTTCCTGTGCACGATCTAATAGCTACAGTAGGCTGTGCAAGCCTCCACTAACCCTGATAGGATAAAAACTATCTAACATATTTCCTGCACAAAAAGATACGTCCTGGCGCCCTGTTGTGTTTTAGCAATCTGGTTGTTCAAGTCCACAAGTTTGACTGCTGGTGCTTTCACATACCCAAGCTTTAGTTCCCAGATAAGATAAGGCACTGTAGATAGCCCACCAAATAACTCACATTGCTTAACCAACTGGCAAAACATGGGCCACAGTTTGTGATTGTCCTCTGCACAGGAGCATTCAGCCCTTTATATTTTACCCTGTTTCTTTAAAATACAAAAATATATATATATATATCCTTTGCAGGAGTTAGTGTGTCATCTATTTGTGGAAGTGATGTACCTGACATACATTCTAGTCTACTAGCAGTTAGGGGATTTGAGAGAGAGAGTATTTAATTAGAAAACCATCTCATCATATTTGGGTCACAGGCCCTGTTGCTCCATCACCGAGTCTGCCTCTAATGCTGGAGATAATAATGGAGCGCATTAATAGCACCATCATACATTACTAGTGAGAATACATGGACTGTTCCCTAATGAGCACATAAACAGATAAACAGATAGGCCTAGTAAGCTGACAAGTTCAGCCTCAATCAACACACTTACACACACACACAGCAATGCTGCCATCTTATGGACAGTGTCAACACATGCGCAAAATGTCAGTTTGCAAGGTCGCAATGTACTGTAAGCTTAAAAACATCATTGAAAATACCTGGTGTTTGGCTTTAGTAATAAGAAGATTAAGAATGAGACAGAAACAGATGCCATTTTGCGAATGGTTTAGGCAAGAACTCATGGCTAACTATTTAAACCCTGGTTATTTGACACTGGCCTATGTTGTGGGCTAAGACTGAGTTTAATACTGGCTTAGCTGTGAACGGTAATTTTTCAAAACTTAGAATAGTATCTTACCTATTAATACTAGATAAATCAAGGAAATGTGTCATGTTGGAAACAGTAGCCTATACAGCTAGGGTGAAAATCCATAGGGACACTATATGTCGTATGTTACGGTAAACACCTTCAGAAAAAAGTAAATTTCGCTTACTACATCGCTTCTGCTCTGGAGTATCGTCTCGTCTTATTTCCGGCCGCCTCCCAGACGCGTTTACTCAGACAGCTTGTTTTTGTGGCGGAACACCACAGCGGGTGTAATTTACGGTTATCCAGACAACGTGTTGCGCCTATACTGGAGTGATTACGGCCCGCCGTTGGTCTTCCCGGTGCCCAGCCCGCACCATGTGACAGCAGCCACAGAGAGACAGACCACATCACCATCGCCGCCGAGCAGCGCGGATGAAAGACCGGTCACCTTCAGCGCAGCATCAGAGGAAAAGGCCCCGTGTTCCCGCCGCGGCCGCCTCCGCTTCACCGGGACTCGGAATGGAGGATAAAACACCGTCAAATCCGCGGGAACTGACCCAAAACCCCCTCAAGAAGATCTGGATGCCCTGTAAAAATGGCCTTCCTGAAAAACACATTTCTCAAAGAAAGGGTGCGTATCGCGACGTGGCAACACGGTCAAATGACCTGCATTGTTCGCAGAATATGTCGATTTCGCTCATGGTTTAATGAATGTCAGCTGGTACTTTAATTTCTTCCATCTGGGACGCATTGTTAACATTTGTGAGCACGCAGCCCGACCCCCAACCGTGATAACTTCAATATTTTATACCTCCATCTCTATTAATTTAACTGTATTGCTAAAATTATAAACTGGTAACAGACATAGCGGAGATGTTGTTTAGCAATTATCTCCGCCTGACCTCCTGCTTGTGCAGCCAGCTGGTTTACATACTTATGTAAGAAGGGCTTCCATGGTTGGTATTCACTGCAGATAAGGCTGTCCGCATTGAGGAGAAGGGACCGGTAGGGATATCCATCTCTTTGTCGCTACATGCCAAGTCAGTCACCCCTTGTTAGTAAACATGAATTGTATCTCTGCAGTCACGTGAGTGATTTGCCCTGTAGATGTCGTGCATTTTAGCTGTGTTTATACTGGTCATTGACAGCAGATTTCTGTTAAAGTCAGTGTTTCTCCACCAGGGCCTGACTGAGAGAGAGTTTTGGGTCCTGTAGGCCTCAAAATGTCAACAATATCATGAGTCTGGAATTATAAGGTTCCATACCTGGGTGGAGTGCAGTTCTGAGATATTAAGCATCAAAGCTGGCAAAACTGTTATGGACTTTCTATCTTCTTAAATATTAAACCCCAAAGTTTTTTAAATAACACCATCAAGGATAAAGTAACATTCAAAGATTATGAATATGTGAGTAACTCAGTTTTGATAAATAAAAAAAAAGCCAGATAAAATCGTATAATTCCAAACATAAGAATTACCAATGTCCACTCTGTGAAAGTGGGCATCTCCTTATAAAGTCAAATAACTGTCCTATTTGGCTTACCAAGAGCATGCTACATATAAAAACGATGATTTAAGTCATCAAAGCCCCATAACACCCAAGTAAAATGGTGAGAAAACACACACTGGGCTTTTTTGAATGGTTCATTGATTTATATGGTGCACCAATATACGTTGGGCTCTACTCTCGACAGAGTGAAATCCTTTCAGTTTTCCTTTCTCCCGTTTATATTGGTGAGTCATTGATGGACGGACTATCTTACAAGATGTCGTGAATGGATATGGTAAAGTGGCACCCATAAAAACCATTGTGCTCTCTCACCTAGTCCTCTGCACAGAGTGTTTTGCCACAGTGCGTCTGGGTGTGGAAAGTTGCTGTTAGGTCTCCAGATGTCTCGCGTTGAAAGCTGGTGTTTCACAACTCCCCTGCCTCGTCCCGGTGACACCGTGACCCCCGCTCCTCGCTCACAACAGTCCCACAGTGGTGCGATGTGACTTTGTCTTCGTAGTAGATTGCACTGGGTTTCACACACACACTGATAAGGACAATCTAGTGTTAATATTAAATCTGAACTGTTCACCTATTATTTAATTGTGTAATATATTAAGATAGTACGGGGCAAATTTCGAAAGTGCTGTAGACATTTGTAGCAGGTCCTTATTCAAATAACAGCTACACACTGAACACCAAAAGCAGTTCAGTCTGCCAACTCACGTAAACAGACTATTGAGAATGAAAGCAGCAGCATGGCAATGTGAAAGACCCCCTTATTGAGAGGGGGGCGCTTGATACGAGTTGTATGAGTAGTGTGTGTATCAGGTGACTGCAGCGCGACTCCAGTTGTCTGCCTGAACTAGCTTCACAGGCTTCGCTTCATTTATTTCCAAAGTGTGATCAACACATGACTGGAACTTTCTTTTCCCCCCTCTCCCTCTTTTTATGTCCAGTATGCATGACCAACTGTCCCACTCTGATCGTGACGGTGGGCCTTCCTGCCAGAGGGAAGACCTACATCTCCAAGAAGCTGACCCGCTACCTCAACTGGATCGGAGTCCCCACCAGAGGTACTAGCTCACAGGACGTTCGGCTTAATAAACTTCACTGAAACATGTTGAGGTTGTGGGGAAAAAGAAGTTCTATAGGATAAAGGGGATGGATCCAGTACGGGCCTGTACACTGCAGTGCCAAGCATGGGATCACAAGTGTCTCTCCCTCTTTGTCCCTTTCTCCATAGAGTTCAATGTCGGGCAATACAGGAGAGAGTATGTGAAGATCTACAAGTCCTTTGAGTTCTTCCGTCCAGACAACGAGGAAGGGTTAAAGATCAGACAGTAAGAGTGGCTAATGGTCTCCGACTGGCATTACAATCTATTGGACCACCGTGTTGTGACACCTCTCACTGCGTTTCTCTGTGATCTTTGCAGACAGTGTGCATCAGCGGCATTGAATGATGTGCGGCAGTACCTCACAGATGAAGGCGGCCAAGTTGCGGTGGGTCAGATGAGTCACATGGGTCAAGTACAGTGTATAGTGCTGAGAAGGTTGTCCGTTGTTGCTTGATCACTGGTTAAAACGCAGATTTTTTTTGTGTTATCCAGGTTTTCGATGCAACGAACACTACCAGGGACAGGAGGGAGACCATCATCCAGTTTGCTGAGCAGAACGGCTTTAAGGTAACGTGTTGGCTCGCAATCCTGGGTGAGGTTGCCGCGTTAACGCTGGCCACATCGAGCCTGACCTTTCCCCTCTCCCCTCTTCTCTCAGGTGTTCTTCGTAGAGTCTGTGTGTGAAGACCCCGACGTCATACAGGAGAACATAGTGGTGAGTGGCCAAGTATTCCTGTTTATTTCAGGAGAAAGCTATAGCTTCTTTCCAAGCTCAGTCCCCTGCTTTTTCTCTGTTTTTTGTAGCAAGTGAAGCTGGGCAGCCCCGACTACACCAACTGTAACACAGAGGAGGCGGTGGAAGACTTCATGAAGAGGATAAAGTGTTATGAAAACTCCTACGAGACTCTGGATGAAGTTCTGGACAGGTGAGGAGGAGCCGAGGGGGAAGAGTGTGTTAGCCAGGAGGGACAGTGGGGAGAAAATATGTCAATAATCAGCTAATCAATTGTTTCTGGCTCTGGTACGTTGCGGTTTATTTATCAGTAGGGTTGGGCGATAATTCGATATGATCATTTATCATCTTTCAGTAGAATCATGTCCTGATGAAATAATGATATTGAGTTTGATCGCACTTTATATTACCATGCATTTCAATGTGATGAACATCAGTTTGACTATTTAATAATAATGTGATTTTGCATATTTTGCCAGATATTATTATATATCAATATCAAAAGAATTGCTTATGGTTATCATGATATTCATTTTTTCATTTTCCCGGCCCTGTTTACCGGTGCTCTTTTGCTTTGCTAATCTTTCCATTGAGGTCAGTGAGAAAATTTGCCTAGCATATGGCAAAGTGGCAGCACTCTGGGAAGCAAACCTTATATTCACTAGAAAACACCATCTGGTGTAAAGGAGATTTTTTAACAGTACGATTTCACCCCAAAGCAACCAATTCGCTGGGTGTTCTCAGCACTTCAGACTGGTTGCTTCTCACTGTCGCAGCGTGTCTGCTCCTCAGATGGAAGGTGCAGTGATGTCTAAATCTTTCCGTGGTTTTCCTCTCCCCCAGGGATCTCTCCTACATTAAGATCATGGACGTGGGCCGGCGCTACCTGGTGAACCGGGTGTTGGACCACATCCAGAGCCGGATCGTCTACTACCTCATGAACATCCACATCACGCCACGCTCCATCTACCTGTGCCGCCACGGCGAGAGCGAGCTCAACATCAAGGGCCGCATCGGAGGAGACTCGGGCCTCTCGCTCCGGGGCAAGGAGGTACAGCACACTCTCCTCACACAAGAGCCTTGCCTTCACAGTAGCAATTTTTTTCCCCCTGATTCTAACCAGATGAGGTGGAGGTGAAGGCATTAGGGAAATCAAATCAAACATTGAGAGTGGGCTGACCAATCTCCTAGGAGGGAAAAAGATTATCCACTTCCCTCCACCCACTCATCCTTTCTCCTTCTTCTGTCTCTCTGTGCAGTTTGCAAAGTTCCTGAGCCAGTTCATCCAGGCGCAGGGCATCAGCGACCTGAAGGTGTGGACGAGTCAGATGAAGAGAACCATCCAGACGGCCGAGGCTCTCAACGTGCCCTACGAACAGTGGAAGGTCCTCAACGAGATCGATGCAGTAAGCACTAGACCTTCTATCGCTACGTGCTGCTATTTGCCTTCCGTTTGTGCAGTGTTAATGGAGTTTAACCTGTGTGTGTTTGTGTGTGTGTGTGTGTGTTTGTGTGTGTGTGTGATGTCCTCAGGGCGTGTGTGAGGAGATGATGTATGAAGAGATCCAGGAGCACTATCCTCTGGAGTTTGCCCTGAGGGACCAGGACAAATACCGCTATCGTTACCCCAAAGGAGAGGTCAGGATAATTTAATTCTATTATATATTTTGTGTGAGTGTGTGTTTAAATTTAGACAACATGCTTGTGTACACCGTGTGTGTGTCTGAAACTGGGAATTTCCCAATGCTGAGTTGGTTTTCCTCCCTGGATATAATGACTCTCTCTCACTCACTCACACACACACACACACACACACACACAGACACTAACTGCATCCAGATGGCTAATGGCCACTTACACTCTACTAATGAGCCCCGGGTTGGAAGAGCCACCTCTCAGACAGATTTGGCTAAATACCAGGATGCTGTAAACAAAGACTTCACATTCAGTCTGTGGCACTGTCTCTGCCAAAAAAAACTGTGGGCACAGGTTGTTTACTGTGGGCCTGATAGTGCCTGGTAGTGTGTTCTCACCTTCAGTCCATCCCATTACCTCTCCATTAATCTCACACAGACAGATGGATACGGTCATTAGTTAGCAGTCTGAGAGGCAGTGCTGATGTAAGGCTTTGGGGTATCTGGTTAAAGCCGCGGCTTGACCAGACGTGCCTTATGGATTTTTCCAATGTGTGAAATCTCAGTCCATTACCTGCCATTATTACACATGGATATGTCTTTGCTGCTGTTTATCAGTAGTTCAGGTTGTGTGTGTGTGTGTGTGTGGGAGAGAGAGAAAGAGACAGAGGTAGAGACCAATCAATCAACCAATCTATATAATTTTTCTCTTTTTCAGTAGTTTTTTGTATTTTATCTTGAATGCCAAGCAGGGTTTGCGTTAGAAAAAATTGGTGCCAGATTTCAATGTCCCGGTATCTGTGTTTATTGAGCTTAAAGGCAGGCTATATAAAGAATGACATCATCAAGGCATGTAGGCCTAGATTTATAATATTTTTTATTGAAAAGTAGCCTACTTTTGCTTATACATTATATTCCAAATAAAATAAGTCCCGTCAATAGACTCACGTGCATAACGCTATCTCTCTCAAACACACACACAACGTTACCATGCAAAATAGAAAAATAGGATCATCTATGAAAATTTGCACTTGCAATTTGTACTTCCTTCCTGACATGTATTTTGTTGCCAAATAGCCATATGCTTTCACCATTATGCAATGCCAAATGCCAAAAACTACGTGTCCCTCTCACCATTACACAATGCCAAATGCGCAATGTGCATGTCCTGTTAACCATGATAACACATTGCCCATTGCTAAATACGCAACCTACAACCAAGAAAAACAACACAGTAAATATGTAAAATCACAGCCCGGCAAAAAGTCTTGAAAATAAACTGCAAGGGCATCTTATCTTCACCCGACACACAACATAGGCCTACGTAGGCGCTCACACACATCGCCCTTGATTGGTTAATACATTACGCTACATTCAAAACAATTTAGTAAATCCTCCCCAGTTGTGTCTCATGTCACATAAATCAACTCACGTAGTGCAATATTTATTATTACTTTACTGAAAGAGACTTAAAGCTACTCAAAGCTACTCGTCGGGAGCAGGTCGGGAGATAGACTGGGAGTAGAACTCAACCTGTTGCTGTAACGCAGTCTCAGCACAATGTTCCAATAATTGTGCTTAGAGGGAATTATTTTCACCGGACTATATGACCGGAGGGATTTAAATATGTCGGACTTCAACAGATTTTACCGGTAAAAAAACGGTAGTTACCGGATAACGGAAACCCTTATGCCAAGGTGTCGGCCTGCTCTACTCTAATGATAAACCCAAAATATTAATCACTGCTGCAGTAGAAAGAATTAAATATGGCCAGTGCTCGCTTGTAACGATAATTATCTCTCCAGTACTGGCAGCAGTGTCCGAAGAAATCATCTTCCATCTGCCGTGCAATCAGATGGTAGCACCTCATATGTCTAACTCTCTCTCCCTCTCTGCTGTCCCTCAGTCCTACGAGGACCTGGTGCAGCGGCTGGAGCCGGTCATCATGGAGCTGGAGAGGCAGGAGAACGTGCTGGTCATCTGTCACCAGGCCGTCATGCGCTGCCTGCTGGCCTACTTCCTGGACAAGACAGCAGGTCAGTCCCTTCACTGCAGCGCTTGGAGCCTGGAGGGCCGGGGGTGGGGGGGGGGCTGTAAACCACATAAACATTTGTCTGTACAGTCCCACAGTGCATTTGTGACAATGGTGTATAGTTCTTTCTGAATACAAGAAGAGGATTGTAAGATTGGATGAAAATTTGCAGCTAAAGAACAAAAAAGTAAATTACAACACACACAACACACAAAAATCAACACTCACAAAATAACTCCTGGATTGCATTGAACATAACAGATTAATATATAACTGATATAATTGAACAGTGGAAGAGTATCTGAGGGTGGATTTTTAAAGTTTCACAATAATACAACTTTTACCCCCTTTTCTTAATTATATACTGCTCAATAAAGAACAGATTTGAATTGTAGAAAGTGATTTTCTGTCCACGGTGACAGTTTTGCAGTGAAACTGTGACATAGTTTCATGGTGCCCGGGTAGAGCGGAGCGTCTCACTCCTGGCTGACTGACCTGATTTTGCTTCTTGAAAGCCATGGCGCCATAGTGATAATGTTAAAAATAATCAGATGAAGGTTTTTTTTATCATGCTTTTTCAATACTATCTATCCCAAGATAGAGCTGGAAATGTAACAGAGCTGGAGAGGTCAGTTAAACTCGCTCGCCTGGTAGGAACACTCTCATCTAATACAGCAGCAGGCTTTTGGTTTGGCTTGATCAGCAGCAGACCGGGTAGAGACTGTTCCAGAAAGCAGGCTATAGTCTTAACATTTTAAGATGATAATGATGGATTACAAATGTATTTGGAAATGATATCACACGGGGTAGGGCTGGGCGATATGGACCAAAAATCATATCTCGGTATTTTTAGGCTGAATGGCGATACACGATATATATCTCTGTATTTTCTACGAAGCGGGCTAAATGTTCAGTTGTAAGTAGGGCTGGGCGATATGGACAAAATCAAATATCACAATATTTTTGACCAAATACCTCGATATCGATATTGCGACAATATTGTAGGGATGACTATTGGTGCTTTCACAAAATATTTACACAATGAGATTTTTGATAAAAAATCATCAGTAATGTGGATATAATGACTAAGTGGGTAAAGGCAAATAATAGATCAGCTAGAACAGTCTGGTAAGTTCAGAAAATTACATCACTTTACTGTAATGCAGCCTTTAAAACCAGGAAAAGACAACACTTATGCCATATCACGATATTACGATATCCAAAATCTAAGACGATATCTAGTCTCATATCACGATATCGATATAATATCAATATATTGCCCAGCCCTAACACAGGGATTAACTTTGCCAGTTTGTCTCTGGTAGTTTCATTAACTGTTTGCTACTGTGCATTTCCCTTCCAACAGAGGAGCTGCCGTACCTGAAGTGCCCACTGCACACTGTGCTCAAGCTAACACCAGTTGCCTATGGTAAGACCGGCCTCCTGCTGGTGCTTTACTGCACCTACTGAATCTGTTTCTATTGAACAAAGATGTGTACTCCTCTGCTGTCTAAACGAGTAATGAGAGACCCTGTGTTCTGCGTTTTCAGGCTGTAAGGTGGAGTCCATTAGCCTAAATGTGGAAGCAGTCAACACTCACCGAGACAGACCAGAGGTGGGTATAAAGACACACACACACACACACACACACACACACACAGTGCCACTGACCCACTTTGTGGAAGGTAAGGAGGCCACCATTTGCTCACATGCAGATGGGATAGCTGGGTGCAGGTGCTATACATCATGGCGTCAGATGCAGTATTTCACAGCAGCGTTCAAATACATTACAGCAGTTAATTCTGCCATGTCTTCAGAATCAGAGTTATTGAATAATAATGAGCTCAAGGTAGTTTTTTGTCATGGATTGTGTTTGCAGTAGCTTATCAGAACCTAACATAGAGAGAATGACGTTGCTTTGAATGTTCCTCTTTTTCACCCTCACACCCTTTAGGTAAATAAACTTCCAAATTGACTTTGTGACAATATGTTGCAGTGTCTGATGCTGCAGAGCTTAGTGACAGGGAGGCAGACATCCCAGTAGGTCTTAGAGAAATGTTGGTTTTGGCAGCGAGTGTAATTGCGCTGCGGCGATGAATGTATGTGTGACAAACATGACATGATGTAAGGCTGAGAAGAAGGATACACATGCAGGACAAAGGTCAAGTTCAGGATTTTTGGAAGTCTATACTGTATAGCACCAATAAAGCTCCTTCTTAGGATATTAAAGTTTTCAAAGTTGGTGTTTTTGTCGCTGGGAAACCCAATGTGGAATAAAACCGTTCCTCTTGTTTCATAGCTGTAGTAATAATCAGATATAGTAAGAATAAGCATTGAGAACTATTTGAAATGCATGGAATTGTTGTATCCCTCCTCTTCTTGCACTTGCACTGCTTACATGCTATCAAGAGGCTGGCAGCGATTTCTCAGAGACAAAAACCTCAAGAATAAAAAAATAAATAAAAACTCTAAAAATTCCATTTTAAATGCACATCCGCTTTATTCTCTTTTCATTAGCCCAGTGTGTACAGTGGATCTTGTGTGTCCCATGTGTTTGACCCCTCCCTCCTCTTTGTGTGTGTGTGTTTTTTTATTGTTGAACAGAACGTAGAGGTGTCGCGGATGTCAGAGGAGGCTTTGCTAACAGTGCCAGCTCACCAGTGAGGCAGTGTCCCCCTCTCTCACCCCCCCCACCCCACCCCCACCCCCTTTACCTTGCTTACTCAGCCACATACCCGCCCACACAACTCTAGCTTTCTTCTCCACCTTCCTCTGTTTGGATTAGTTTCCACAGTTCTTCTCTTTTTTTTTCTTCCCCACTTATATTTTAGGACTTGATAGTACGGTGGTAATTAACTGGAATCCAGTTTATAATTTTGACTATTAACCCCGTGACACGGGTCATGTGTCGTGTGCGTTCTCTCATTTTTGGAGAACGAATGACAAGCCGATGAAGGTTTTGTGAATCAATGCTGTACTCCCAACTGTGAAGCAATGAAACTCCGGCACCTTTTCAGTTGAAATAGTATGGATAAGTGGTAGTTTACTTTCTTAGTGATTTTGTCTCTTGAACTGATTTCACAATGTTAATTTTTATCAGTGTGTTATGTCCTTTATATGTACTGTTGCTAAGAGACAGAAAACTGTAATCTGCTGAAATGTCTTGGTATTACAGTATTGCACAACATAAAACGTTGTGCATTTGCCACGTTTTGCACATACAAATCAAAAATCAAGTGTATTTTAGTTCCTTCTTACATTTTTTCCATTACAGTTTATTTCTAGTTTTAGGATGTCTGCAAATGAATTTCACTAACAGTCATGTCTGATGAAGATCCTGGAAGCACAGAAGTGCTTTGTTTTATTGTTTTTTGGTTGAGTAATGTGAAGGTTTTTGTCTTCATGTCATTGGTCAGACAGTCATGTCTCTGTTTACTGTCTCTAAATAAACTCAACTTGACCAATGCTGCTGCATTTTATGCATCCGTACCACACTTTTGTCGTGCTTTATTATGAAAACACTTTTCCTTTTACATCTGAAAGCTAGGATGTTGATGACTGATTACACTCTAAAATACTACACAGAAACAACAGAATCCATGACAACTGTAGTAACCCTTCTTTGAGGGTTAGTCATAGAGCTGAGAAGGTTTCTGTGCCGCACAACTCGAAGATCAAAAGAGGAGGCTGACTATTTCCTTCCTATCCTTATCATCTGCAGATCTAATGCTCAGTGCAATGCCCTTCCTCTGCTGCATTTCGCTACTCTGCTCCGCTGTGCAAACTGAGTGCTCAGATTTCCCCAGTCATTCATATGCAAAGGCTCTGCTGGGAAGCATAAGAAAGCACTGCCATTCATCAGACTGCACAAAACACTGACTGTTAGTCACACAGTGATTTCTTTCTGCCTAGCATAAGAGCGATTACAACATGTACACCCATCATTCACTTTGCAGCTAATACGTATGATGATGCAGGCATTTTGTTAGATTAAAAGCTTAGTCTTTTAATTGGAAGTTAATGCTTAAATCGGAAGTATGCAAACTTAAACTGCTTAGTTTTGACTGCCATCTCTAAGCATGTGCTGTTAAGTATGCAATATAGTATACACAGTGATTAGGGCAGCTCCTCAAAATCATATCACAATGACTTAACACAAAAAAAACATACATCAGTGTGCCTCTTTTCTACCCATTTGTTTTGTATTTCAGATGATGCTATTTCACTAATGCATCAAGCACTGCGTGGTCAGTTGCACTGAGGTTTGCTAAGGCATTCTGCATTCTGAAAAAGGATTTGACACTCTTGCGTTCCTCTTTTCAGAATGTAAACGTCCATCGTACAACTGAAGATGCCTTGCAGACCGTCCCTGCTCACCTTTGATTGGCTGCTGAGTTGTAACCCAGTGAGGTTGAAGTTGGGCCTCTCTCTCCCTCTCTCTCTCCCTCCCTCCTCTCTCTCTCGTGGTTAACTCACCCTCCCAGTCTGCACAGCCTGCTCACACGGGTAGAGTGTTCGGGCCTCAGCATCCATATTTGAAAGCTAGATAGCGTCTTAGAGCCAGTACTCGGCATAGCTGGTCCAGTCTATTTATGAATGGATCGTCGTCTTGCACAGAGGGTTATCAACACTTGGGTCATGGTAGAATCCTTTCTCCTTGTTGCTCTATTTAGTCTGGTTTCAGTGTGTTGATATCATGTGCAGCAGTAGCATTAATACTGAAGGTCACTGTAACATATTATTGTTCAGTATTAATCATGTGGTTTCTCAACAAATTGTTGTGATTTTCTGGTACATGTATGACGTGTTTCTGTATTGTCCAATCATTGTTTTATGTGAAGCTGTCTTTACTGATATGTGCAATTTTAAGGTTTCAAACCTTTGGAGTACTATGAAACTTATCTATTTTGACTGTGTGGTGATTCAATAGTACTGAATGGAATGGGTCATTATTTTCTTCCAATAGTGTTTTCTAAGCTGCAAGCACAAACAGTCATCATTTAAATTTTATATTGAAGGGTAAATTTAAATGCCAGCTGTCTAGTTGTGTGGTGTACAGCAAAAAAATTCTCTGACCTGTTTTTAGAGACAGATGTGTCGAGAGAATTGAAAATGCTCATTCTACACTCATGCCCTCCACACTGTTTTTCATCAGTTTGTGAAGAAAACACGAGTTCATGAGGCATTTGGGATGCAGAAATGCAACATAGCTCAAAGCTGTTGGTGTTTGTATGCGTAATTTCCTCAAAATGTTTGCCCCAACCTCACTGCAATCTAATAAAGATGTGTTATTTTTATACACAGACCTGCCGCTGTCTCCATCCA
Source organism: Centroberyx affinis (assembly GCF_046629955.1). Lineage (NCBI taxonomy): Eukaryota > Metazoa > Chordata > Actinopteri > Beryciformes > Berycidae > Centroberyx > Centroberyx affinis. The sequence goes on from NW_027282687.1 coordinate 131,757, forward strand.
TGTTCTTTCATGTGTTTTTTTTCCATAGCCTTCCTTAGATGAAGAGAGGTTAAACTGGACCTTTAGTAGCCATATGACCAGAAAGTTGCTGGTTTGAATCTCTGAACTGTCTGGGAAAGTCTGGGTGCTGGAGTTGAACAAGAATTCCTCCTTCAACCACTATTGTTTAAGTGCTGCTGAGCAAGGCAACAAACCTCCAACAGTAGAGGACTGGTGGTGTTGGGCAGCAGGTGTGAGTGTGTGTAACTACATGTTTAAGAGCTGAAGAAGAGTGTGCATGCACAGCAAACATTAATAGGGAAATTAAGGTTACAATTAAGTTTAAAAAAAAAATGTAATCCCTTATGAAAACGTTTCCATTTCTTTCCAGCAAAGTGTAATGTGCAGTTCAGTCTTTGAAGGTAAATTGTAAATGTGCTTTGTCATGCATAAATACCACAGCAGTGGTTCACATACTGTCTGGGCTAGCAGTAAGCTACTTCCTCTTCCTAACACCTGAAATAACACAGTTCCTTTGCACAAGTCTCACTCAAGTGCTGATTTCAACAGTACAAACCAACTTACTCAGAGTCACAGTCAGCAGCTTAGTCACATATGTACAGAAGCACAATACTAACACATGGACAGGTTATGAACAAAGAAGAATGATTAAGGATACCTACATATGAACAACAAAGGTATAAACAATTGTGAGTTTTATTGATTATTTTATCATTCAATATTTTCATACATGGTTTTTGGTGGTTTCTTTAAAGAGAGCTCATATTCCATGTGATAAAATGCCATACAGACCACTTTCCTCCCCTCAAACATGGGTATCATGAACAGAGAATTTTTAGAAACAAATTTGAAACGAGACACAATGACAGACTGGGTTCAGGACATGAAGACATACATACAAAAAAAATCTATTATAAAAAAAAAAAAAAAAAACACAGGCCATTTTATTTGCGACAACACACCCTCAATGCCCCTGTATTCATGGATATCAACTCGATTAATACTTTAAGGACCCGCCTTGGTTTGGGGATTTGTTCTGAGTGGCAGAAAAATGAAACTGGTAAATATTTCATTATATACAGTCATCGATATTCATGAGCACAGGGAGACGCTCGAGAGACGGGTGCAAAGCGCATCGCCGCCAGATTGGTCATGTTCTATGGTTCTCCTCGCTGATTGGCTGTTCACTCCTATACTTCTCCATCCTTGTGCTGATTGGCCCTCGGAGCGTTCCCCTCCTGGTGTGGAACCACGGGAGGAGGCCTTGTCATCAGAACTGAGGAGAGGAGAGGATCGACATATAATAGTGTTCCTGTCTTTTACTATGTAGAACTTTTGTAAACAAACTAGATGATGGTTCTGATCATATAATATTATCCAAAAACATGTGCAACAGACAAATGCTTGATAAAAAAGTTAGCATACTTCATGTCAAGGTACGTTCTTCATGTAATGTGAATTTAAAGTGTATGTGATCTAGAAGCATGGATGTATGTGATGTAAGTTACAGCCATCAGACCAAGAGAATAAATATCTTACGTTCTTGAGGAATTCCTCAGCGACGATGCGGGCCCGGGCGTTGACGGACAGCTTCATCTCGCTGATCTCCTTGTCGATCTCCTCCATGAAGTTGATGACAAAGTCCACCAGCTTGTGCTTGTACATCTGCTCCGTGTGGAAGTTGGTAATCAGGAAGCTAATGTCGTATCCCTGGATCATAAGAGTGGCAAGAGAGGAGGAAAAGAGAAAGATATTCATGAGTCAGAGAGAGACTGATCAACATATGAGAAGGTCAGTAAGAATACAGTCATCTAATACACGGACAGTCTTGCACTATAATTTCTTGATTAGGAAAAAGAGATTCTGTAGTTGTACGCATTGGATTGGACGTTCAAATTTTGCATGCAGTATATGTTCATATGCAATGTTACAGTTTTTAAAATGTGACATTTGTGCAACTAATGCATTGCAAATGTGGTTTCCTGAACGTCCATGCAGGCTAGACATTTATGATGTATGCCATCTAAAAATAAATGGTTCCTCTTTTTCATTCCCACAGTATCCCACAGTATCCTCCCCCCCCTCTCACCTCCACTGGTTTCCTCCTCAGAATGAAGAAGTTCTCCGCTCTCATCATCATGAAGCGCATGAATTTATGGCACAGGATCTTCTCAATCTCATCAGCCTAAAGTGTCCAACAGTCATAACAGACGTTTCATTCAATGCAACTTTGGCTGCAGCAAGCAAATTTAAAAAAATGTACATGACAAAGAAACCAGGAAACGTCCAGGTCAAGAATGAATGAAAGGTATCCTATTCTTTCTGACCTGTTTGACAGCAATGCTGACTCTGACAGAGTTGATGGATCCCTCTATAAGCACCTTCTCCTTCTCATTACGGCTGATCACCACCGGCTGAAGCAACAGCTCTTTACTGCTCCTGGAACCAAAGCATAATACATCAGTTACAAAAAAAAGAGGCCTGCTCAGTTTTAAACTATTGTATTTTCCAGTTAATACAAGACTGCATGGATATATGTGGATGTGAATATATATGTGGAAAATGTACCCAGGGATGGAAAAGTTCTTGGCACCATGAACATAAATGTAAATGCTTTTGAATGACATAGAACTTTATAAAGCATACTATCTGCTACCTGTAAGTAACTTGTTAGCAACTTGTCCTATATTTTAACTTGTTAGTAACTTGTCCTATATTTTCCATACCTGCAAACTATATTTTCCATACCTGCAAACGGCCTACACAAGTCCCTACTGGCAAGTTTTGTATAGAAGTCTTGCCCGTGCTTGTGTCATTTACTTTCCCCTCCTAGATTTTCTAATGCGTGTTTGTGCAAGTCCACACTCGTGCGAGAACAGTGGATGATCTGCAGACTGCCTGAGAGAGCAGGAGGAATGGGTGGAAGCAAGGCAGCGGCACAGCCAGTGAGCGCGCTAACATACCTGACCTCCACCTCGGGCTTGTTGTGACGCTCCACCACCTGAGAGGAGAAGTTCTCCAGGCAGAGGGCGGCCTGCAGGGTGGCCCGCACAGCGTTCAAGTAGGGGCGCAGTGTCGCTGTCTGAGGAAATGAGTTCAATAGGATCAGTGTCTGGTTGAGTCACATTACAGGAGAGATACTGTCAGATGTGTTTGTTATTAAGATCAGGCTATGTGGGGAAGCTAGTCAGGGTGATCCAATCAATAAAGGATGGCCTATGAGGTTACATTTGTCCAGTAATCAAACTGAGCTATAGCCTGGGATGTTATGGAGGTTATGAATCTTTCTGAAAACATAACTGACGTTTGTATTGCTGGTTGTGATGCTTTATAGTGGTGATCACCGACTGCACTATACACACGGTTTACCCACCATTAAATTTAGCACTACATTACTGGCTATAGCTATGATCTTAACAGCTCTCTCGGCAGCTTACTGGCGATAGGGCTTTTGCTAACTGGGAAAACTAAAGTAAACAGGCCAAGAGGAAAGACAGCTCAGCTCAGTCACTTGGGTTAGTTTCTGCAAACCATATCGAGGATGCCCGTCGTCACGCCCATAGCATTACAACCAACCAGATAAGCCCTTCTGGGGAAAACACTGAGCTAGCTAACCTGGCACTGGCGGTAAAGTCATAGTTAATATAGGTATATGGCTAAATAGAAAAGATACATTTGCAGCAGTGGACTTACCATTTTAGTGCTGTAGAAGGCGGAAGTTCATCTGCCACGCCTGGGACTCCTCTTCCGTAAATCTTACATCGTCGAGTAAAGATAGGGTGCGCTCGTTTTGTGCTATTTCTCCTCGCTTGGTAGACACTGCCGTGTTAACGATGATAACTCCGCCCATCGAGCTTGCTTTGCTTGTCAAAACATGCACACCCTGAGATGCGTCCATTCCGCACTGAGAAGGGGAGACCTAACGCTGAGTGACTGTTTATAACCTGTTTCTGAAAAACAATATGTTATATAACCAAGTATTTCCCAAATAATCTAGATATTTGTTACATTTTGTGGTTAGCGATATGCTATCTCATTTAATACACCATCACACTCAAAATGGTTTCTACCGAGGATACCATTCTACCAACAGGTCTGCATATTTCCAACTTCGTGTTTAATTTTGACATTTGATTACACAATAGGATAAAAAATGCTCTTATGAAAATTGACGGTAGGTTTTCACTTAAAATGTGTCCTTACATTTGTTATTTTATCGAAAATACGGCCCAATTTCTTCTGACTACATGTCTTAACCCCCTCGCACCCAAATGGTTTTACCCATCATGGACGCCATTCACGCACGGTAAATATCGTTGCTCTTAAACATTCAATAAACACCAGTTAGTTTGTCCAGTTTTAAATAATCATACATGTGAAAATTATAGGTACAAAAATGCAACCATATGTGCCTTGAAATCAAATTTCGGAGCGATTTGATCAGTTATCGTCATTACACGGGGACAGATCGCGAGGCTACCTGGAAATCTGTGAGGTAGACCTGTGTGAGTGCGTGAGAGAGAGACAGAGATACAGAGAGAGAGAGGGGGAGAGAGAGAGACAGTGTGTGTGTGCGTGTGCGTGTGTGTGAGTGAGTCAGAGAGAGAGAGCACAGCTGCTCGTTGCGGTATGCCGTACACTGTGTGAATCTACCATTAACCACACTGTCCCGTCTCTTGTGTCCCTGTTCATTCAGATACTGCTAGGTGTTGCTCCACAGCGTCATGAGTGAGTTGAAGGATTGCCCGCCGCTGAAGTACTATGACTTCAAGCCCGTCGAGCACGTCAAGGTGTGTCCCCGCTACACGGCGGTGCTTGGCCGCTCAGAGGACGATGGCATCGGCATCGAGGAGCTGGACACCCTGCAGCTGGAGCTGGAGACCCTGCTGTCCTCAGCCAGCCGCCGTCTGCGAGCGCTGGAGGAGCAAAGACAGGTAGGACCATAACCAGCCTCCTGCAGTCCTTTCAGCGGTTCTCAACTGTGTGCCATTGAAGCCATGAGTCTGCAGGATTTCATTCCAACCAAACGTTATACCAGCTGATTGCACTGAGTAGTTCCCCCTCTCTGGTTGAAGATGCAAATCGGTGAAATCAACTGGTCCAGGGCACATGGTTGAGAACCGCTGCTTTAGTTGCTCTCCCTCGTACTGTTTTTTATGACTGTGAAGCCCAAAGGGAGACACTCTATATCTCATCCCTCCTTTTTCATCAGATCCTCACAGATTGGCAGGACAAGAAGGGAGATAAACGCTTCCTAAAGATGGGGAAAGACCCAGACCCCTCTGCCTCATCTCGCCACAAACCCAAGAAGCAGAAGTTAGATGGGAAAGGCGGTCATGGACCAGGACCTGGACCCGGCAGACCCAAGTCCAAAAACCTGCAGCCTAAAGTCCAAGAGTATGAGTTTACAGAGGATCCACAAGACATTCCCCGCACTCCCAAAAATGACGCCCCCAACAGGTCAGCAACAATAGCTCTTTATAACAGTTGTCATAGATGTGTTATACTTGCCTGCTCCCTAAACTGTTAAATGAGTTGTTATAAATGAGTTGCTTTCTGGCAGAGTATGTTTGTATTTGAAACGTTTCTGTTTTTCAGATTTTGGGCGTCAGTCGAGCCATATTGTGCCGATATCACAAATGAAGAGATCAGATTGCTAGAGGAGCTTCTGAAACCCCCGGAGGATGAAGCTGAATATTACAAAGTATGACATAAACACCCTTTGTACCTGTTATTACGCTACATAGGCTCTGCTTAACACACATACCCAGCACCGCTCAGGGCTTGGCAATACCCTGGGTGTTTTTATTTACATTTAGTGTAATCTATCATTATAATGGAGACAAACAGGTCCATAATTCACTGACAAATTGGCTGAAGAGTAGTGTGTTGATGACTGATTCTGCTGTCTGTGCTGCCTGTAGATTCCAGCGTTGGGGAAGCACTACTCTCAGCGGTGGGCTCAGGAGGATCTGTTGGAGGAGCAGAGGGAAGGAGCACGAGCCAACGACAAGAAGAAGAGCCTCATGGGAGGGCCTCTCTCTGAGCTGGACGCGAAAGGTGAGGGAACGCTGCAGCCTGTCTGTTACCTGACTCTACAAGGACTAGACAATGTTTGCCCTTTAGTATCGCCACCATGGCATAGACGGCATGATGTGTGTCCAGCTTCTACACTCATCCTCTTGTTCGTCTAGATGTGGACTCCCTGCTGAAAAAGTCAGAGTCCCAGCATGACTCTCCTGAAGACGGCTGTCCCTTTGGACCTCTCACACAGCGTCTGCTCCAGGCCCTTGTAGAGGTCAGACACTGTAGTAGCTTGTGATCCAGTGCACTCACTGACATAAGTTCCAGTTATGCACTGTGGCTTTAGCAGATTATATATGACTCTAAGATAAGGCGTTTGAAACCTATTGAATCCTGGGACACCATTGAAGTGTGACTATAAGAGGTAATTTTGTATGTCTTCTTCCAGGAGAACATTATATCCCCCATGGAGGATTCTCCTATTCCAGACATTACAGGGAAGGATGCCAACGATGGCGCTGGGACCTCTCCTCGAAGCCAGGGCAAAGCTTTTAGGTATTTCTTCTTATTGTACCAGATACGGACTAAATAACAGAAGCACCAGGATCAATTCTCCCCACTAGGAAAAATATTTACAGAGTGAGTGCTGGTGTCAGATGCTTTTCCTGGCGTGGTTTTAGCTCCAGTCATCTGTTAGGAATGTCTTTCTCCCTAGATGACAGCACTCCTATTGACAAGGCATAATTGAGGGGGGGGTTGAGGAGGTTTAGCCATCTTTGGTGAGTCCAGTTTTCTCTGGACGGAGCGCTCACTCCCTGCTGTTAAGGAGCAAGTTTTGTATTTTGCTCTTAACTTTCAATTCATCACGTCCTCTTTGCAGAGATGATTTCCTGTCAGTGTTCATACCCAACACCAGAACTTCATGCTGAAAAATAGGACAACTCTATGGCCTCTGAATTAGTGGGGATGGATTGCTCTTCTCTGTTGCAGCCCCACTTTGTGATTTAGGCTGATAAAAACAAGTGTGTTTTTATATAAAAATCTTGAAATATATGCAAGTAAATTAGTAGTCTGGTCTCCTCTCCTCTGCCCACTCTCCACCCATTTCCTATCTCCACTTTGCAGTGTTCCCCACACACGCTCCCTGGAGGCGCGGATCAAGGAGGAGCTGGTGTCCCAGGGGCTGCTGGACTCTGAGGAGCGCCCCGGACCAGGAGGAGACTCTGAGGACGAGGTCCTAGCCGAGCTCCACAAGAGACAAGCGGAGCTCAAAGCCCTGAGCGCGCACAACAGAGCCCGCAAGCAGGAGCTGCTGCGGTGAGGATGCGGGCCCACACCGGCTTCGTTTACATGCACAGAGTGACCCGGCTACTGGCCGTACTCCGGTTATGGTCTTATTCAGGTTAAGGTATTTTAAGGTCAGGTTTAGCTGTTTACATGCAGCTTTGACGCCCTGAGATTGAGATTGAGTCTCCCTGTTGCCATGAATAAACCTGTCAACAGTTTTCCTGTCCACCTATGGTGTCCTGCCCATAGAAAGAACGGTCTGCCAGAAAAACAAGTATGACAATATACGGCCACAGCTACCTTGTTCTATTTTGAGAAATAGTAGGTTACTTCTAATACAGGGGAAAGAAAAGACAATCCCAAAAGTAATGGTAATTGTAAGTCTGACTTTGTGCAGATGCTGAAAACCAAAAGTGAAAGGGGTGAGTTTCCATGCCACAGTAATCTGTTTAATATGGGAGTAAGGCAGGCATCTTAACAGACTATTTCTCATGATCAGAGTATGAGCTTAAGCAGGATATTCTAACCGAGTGATGACAATTTCATGTGTTGACCCTTAATGAGTAAATTGGGTCAAGAACAGATGGAGAGCGTATATCGTCTAGATGACGATATACAGACATAATTGTCAAAAAGCATTTCCACAATCAACATGATGACCTTTTTTTTTTTTTTTATACATGTCCGTGTATTGCTTCTGCCTCACAGGTTGGCGAAGGAGGAGATGCGGAAGCAGGAACTGAGGCAGAGAGTCAGGGTGTCCGACAACGAGGTCATGGAGGGATTTCGGCGCATCATGGCGGCCAGGCAGAAGAAACGCACACCGACCAAGAAGGAGAAAGACCAAGCCTGGAAAGCACTGAAGGAGAGGGACAGCATCCTCAAGTTACTGGACGGATAGAGGAGGCAACAGTTTGTATTGGGGTTACAGGTGAAAAAGCTATGGGAGGAAATGTTTTTTTTTTTTTTTTCATTAACAATGAGTAAACAGTTGTATGGATGTGATCATAGGCTTGTTCAAGTGGCCATGAGCATTTTTTTTAATACAGTTCCTATATGACTGCTGTGTACAGTCAGTGGACAGCTATATCTATAATGGTAATGTATGATACTGTTTAGGTCTGTGTGATTTGAGTAGGGGTATTTTTGTAGCATGTGTGGTGTAAAACGTCCAAAAAACTAATTTGATAATTTCATGCAGTAGAGTGCAGTATGCATCAGAGACTATTTCATCTAGTGTTTTGTTTTGTTTTTGTTTAATTTCTATTTTGTTTACCATTGTAGCACAATGAAAAACAATAACTATGAATGTTTGAATAAATCAGTACCACTAAAGACTAAAAGTTTTTGCATGTCTTTCAGATGTACAGTTCAGACGGGATTCATCATTACACTGTGTTTGCTGTAGTCTTTAGATAAGCAGTTGATGTTTCTTTTGTCCCTGTGTTGTTTGTTTTCCATAACTCCCACAGAGTATTGGCTGAGTTAATGTATTTAATTCATTTATTAAGTAGTTTAAAGAAAATGGCACACAGAAATACATTCAGTAAGTAAACAGGAAGATTTCAGTTTATTTTTCATTGTTCATTTTTAATAGACAGAGATTTAAGTCTTTTGTAGAATGTAAAATTTCAGGTAAAGTACAAAAGCTTGCCTCGGCTGTACTAAATCTAGCTTCATGCTCCTTCTGAAAGTTAGCAGCCTTTTGTTATTCCCATACCTTTCTTGGCATTTTAGTGGTACTCGCCGTATATGAATAGATTCTTGTGATGTTTGGTTGATGTAAAATGGAGCAACGGTACTACGATGTGTTTGTTAAAGCCACTACAGTCCATATTTCACGGTAATTGTATCAGTCAGCTAGAGACAGACGGAGGACAGGCTTTAGTGTGTGTGTGAGTGAATTGTGTGTTCTTCATCACCACATATGGCAAGCATGAGGATGAGACAGGAGCCTTCATCAGATAGATAGGTGGCAAGTTTGACTTTCCCTTTAGTTTACTGAAACACTTCATATTTTACTGGTTTACCACTAGATGGCACTCAAAGTCTGTTTAACTGACCAGGCCAACTTGCACTAACAGAATTTACATAGCAATAGGCTGAGGGTTACCACCATTTCCATGTGGCTCTTGAATAGCCAGTGGTTGGTATAATGACTTGGTATACAATGTATTTTCACCCATTCTGGTGAAAGGGTGAAGCACTGGACTCTGTCTCACGGTCCACAGCTGTGATGAGGGTCAGAGAGTTCACCCTATGGAGTGACTGTGGCCTCTGGGGACGGAGGCCAGCACATACAGTCATCCAGGGAGATCTCACCAGGGACAACAGCTGGTGAAGCACACTGCTGCCTCACCACAGCATCACACGACCACAGAAACCACCAGACTTCTGTTAACCTGGATGGATTCAGAGCAGAAGTTAAACACACCGACAGATTAATTTAAACTGCGTCGTCTCCGAGCTTTACAACACAGCGTAGCTGAATCACCATGGCTCTATCACCATGTAAAACCTCCTGTGTCCTCTACGCAAATTCATAATGCCAACAGCCATCCCTGTGTAAGCTTTAATAACAGGTGGACCTATTGAATCCTCCCTACAGGTGAATGGGAGGCTGAATAGATGATTACAACTCGGCCCCTTGAGGCTGGGCGTATCGCGCGGGGCCTTTTGTTGCGCTTGTTCTCATTAGACCTAAACTGAAGGGCAGGTGGGTTTTGTGTTGATACACTGCTCATACATGCTCAGTGACGCTCGACCACTGTTTGCACATCCCGCATTGAGCTGTTTTTAAATGGCAGCTAGACTCCTTTGACTACACCCAGGTGGTTTGTCCCTGGGGTTGTCGAGGATCTACGAGGCAATAAGTCGGGCCTCGGCTCTTTGACACAGTCATGGGGCTCTCGCTCCCAACCCCTAATGTGAAATTCAGCTCTGTGGTGAGCTTCTTCACTCCTCTCTGTCATGGCCTGTAAACCTTTGCGGCTGTTTGAAGAAGCAGGCTCTCCATTGGGAGAGCTGGGTAAATAAATACGACTCGCGCTCCACACCAAGCTACAAGGCTGCGGAAGCCTCTTCAGGGGTTGATGAGTGGACGAATGCAGTGTGGACACAATGCTATCCTGTGGGCAGACTGTGTGTGTGTGTGTGTGTTTATGAGCGCACACCCATGCATGGGCTTGCGCACACACACTCTATCTGTCTATGCTACTATCTCCCCCTATCTCCTCTCAGTGGGGGCCTTATTCTGTCCATTGGCTCTTTGTTTTTTTTGCCAGTTTGTACGAACCATGTCTTTCTCTCCGGGGCTCTCCTCCTACTCCACCTCCATCCCTGCGTTCCAGAGCTGGAGCTGAGCAGAAAGACAGAGAGAGGCCGAGACATACACACACACACACGCATACACAGATACAAGGGGGAGTGAAGGGATTTAACGTAAACGCGTTGATCCTTTGTCTTGTCTTGATGCTCTGGGTCTCAGCTCTCAGTTCTTGTGGTTCTTTTTGTTCTCAGCGTTCATACCAATAACATGTTGAGTTTAAATTATGAGAGAGAGTTAGAGAGAACAAGAGAGAGAGGGGGAGCAAGATAGAGATAGACAGAGGTTGAGACAGCTGCTGTGGCCGGCTGGTCCACTGAGAAGAGCCTCTGTCCGGCCAGGCCACGCCTCGGCTCCTCTCCTTCACAGAGAACTATTGTCTTCAGCGCTGCTTCCACTATTCTGATGTCATGGTTTGTCCTTCCCCAGAGGTCTGCTGTTGCTGTTGTGCTAAAACCGACACACACTTTACGCCCGAGTCGAAAGCACAGACGGCTGCGAGGATTTGTACACACACGTGCGCCCAGTCACTGTAACACAAGTCTTCCAGTTGTCTTAAATCTGACAGGTGGTTCAGTGTAATCTAAGAGCAGGACAAGACAGTCACATACACAAAAACACCCTTGTACTCTCACCTTTTTGACCCGCCCTTTATCTTTTTTTCTAGTTTGAATCTTATTTGCATCTCATTTGCATGGCAGTTGACGCTTTTCTTGTGTGACTCCTGAATTTGACAGCTCATGCAAATCAAACCTTTTTTCTTTTTCTGCCTCGTTCAGCCCTAACCTGGCTGAGTGGGGAGTGGAGACGTAAGAGAGAGGTTCTGGAGTCTCCACACTGCTCTGCCATGCCTCCAGGGCATTTTATACAAGATTAGCACAATCGGCCACAGGCGAGCCATTCACTTACAGTGTTAGAGCACACAAGAGCCGGCATTCCATTCAGACAATACTCTCTCTAAGTCTTGTCTATGCGCAGTAGGGTCGTTATTGTTGTGTCAGTGGAGCCTGACTTTGGGGATACAAGTTATTATTATGTCCGTGGTGTTTAGAGGACATGAGCCAAGTTGAGGTCGATCTGAATAAAGTCAGCAGCAACTGAAAACTTCTGGACGGTTAGAGACAAACCTCCGGCTCCTCTTCAGTCCATGACCCCGGACACACCTGGAGACCAACACCAAGACCTACAACACAAATCACTATAATGAGGCCATAACACCCAGAAGTTCAATTCTCAGCCTGTGTTTACTTTAGGGTTTACATGCGTCTTTTGTTTGTGAGGGCCTAATCTACATCAAGGCCCTTCCTCTTGCAGCTTGGGGACCCTGCTCCTGGGAGCTGGCGCGGTGCCACGGTCGTCCGACTATATACTTTGTTCAAATCACCAGGCAATAGCGAGTGAGATAAGAGACGGATAGGTGGATATAGGAGTGCGCCGCGTTACAGTGCCGTTTGTCATTGGCAGTAAATTTGGACGGCTGGAGGCCAAAGCTCTTCAGAAATATGCTTTGCTGTGGAGATAAGGCCAGATAGCAGAGGTATGTAGAGGGGACCTATAGGTGGAACAGACGCAATGTACACTGAAGACCACTATGTATGGAGACATACACACATTATGCCAACACACACACACACACACACACAGTCAAATTCAGCCCAATTCGTAATTCCAACAAATTTTGCCACCTCAGCTTCACCAGATAATACAATGGGTGGATGGGAGCGGAGATGACGGGGATGGGATTAGACCCAACCGGTGGTCGCGGGACACCGGGGGGCCACCAGTCACACCCCCCCCCCCACCCCCACCCCACCCCACCCACCCATGGGGTTGGACGGATAACATGCCCCCCTCTGGAAGGGAGTGGGAATGAGGGGGGGGGGGGGGGGGGGGCATCGCTTGCAATTTGGATAACAGTTATTGAGGAGCTAAAAAGACACAATAAGAAGCCACCCACCTCTTCTCTGTCATCCTCTCTCTCTCTCTCTCTCTCTCTCTCTCTCTCTCTCTCTCTCTCTCTCTCTCCCTCTCTCTCTCTCCCTCTCTGTGTGTCTTCTCGCCATCTCTCTTTCGTTCCCCCCTGCTCTGTTATTATCATCCAGATCATTATCAGGCTCGCTCTCCCTTCGATGCGATGGAGAGAGGAGGGACGGCCGCCCACATGGCTTTGGTGAGAGATTCCTAACAGCAGGCAGGAGGAGGAGGAGGAGGAGGGGGGTGGGGGGTTAGAAAAAAAAAAAAACGGAGACAAGAGGCCCAATAAAGTCTGTCTAAATATAGAGGCAGCAGGGCCTTTTTTCCCTTCTCCTTATAAAGAGCTGCTGGTGAATCCGGGTGGACTATCCTCCTCGCTCCATGAGAGAGCTGATCACTCCCTCCAGGATCGGGAGCACAGCCATACGTGCATACACACACACGCACACACACACACACACACACACACATAGAACCTTCATAGAACTTTGTTGGCCGTTTTATGAGAGAGACAGAGAGAGAGAGCTTAACAGAGTTTTTATCTTTACACAAGAGGGCAAATAATATTTGGCGGAACATACTAAAATAGGAGAGGCTCGAGGAAACCTCCAAGGAAGAATGATGGGAGAAATGA